>NC_061116.1:100439316-100739316 GCF_002878395.1 Capsicum annuum | reverse complement strand
GTTAGGTAGTAAAACCCTTTTCATTTGATTCAAAACTACTATGTACACTTAATAGTTCAAGTGTGAAATACATGGTTTTAGAGTTATTTAAATAGGGGAAGAGATACACGCCTTAAATAAGGTGACACACAAATAATCTTGACTCTCTTTTACCTCTTGAAGATCACTCTTAAAACCTTAGCCTCCAATCTTCCAAAGATGAGCTTCAGAGAGTGTTTAGAGTGGTTGAGTCTTGTAAATTAAGACTTAGGAGGATACAAGGCCTTATATAGTGCAAGGACTTAGGGTTTTAGGCAAGGAAAATAACTAAAAGGTCCTTAATAAAAAGCTGTAAAGTACACCTGTGCAGGGGTATGACTCCCCCATATATTTTATATGGAAATCATGACCTAGGGTATGAGTGGTACCCTAACTCATACCCTAGGATTTTCCTAGGTCAACCTCACTATTGTGAGTATAAAATGGCACCCTTGAGTCAAATCCAAAGGGTATGAATTGTGACCTAACTCATACAGACCACCCGTAAAAAAAAAGCCCACTTGGTTTGAGGCTTCTCTCTTCACAGTTGAGTTGCATATGACTCGTATGCATTGGTTATGACCAAGTGTTGTCCTTAGTCATATGGTGGATATCATACTAACCTCTTACTTATTAGGATACAAAAAGAGAGAGGGAGAATGCTACAAATAGTGACCAAGGGTACGACTTAAGCCCTTTAATCATGACCACTCTAGAGACCTCCAAAGTTGTTATTTTCTCAATGGTCCAAGGTGTAGGTGTTTCAATCCTCTCTCACTTTCATAGTTAAGTATAGATTCAAGTTAACACCTCAACATGCACCAAGAAAATCTTCACAAAAGTTAGAAACAACATACAACAAAGATACAACACAACACATTTCATGATAATTACCAATCAACCAAAAATTTTTCCAAGACCATATTCTTGGGTGTTTCAGGATTGGGTTATGTCTTGATGCAGAATAGTAGGGTTGTGGCCAATGCTTTTTGGCAGATTAAGATTCATGAAAGTATTATATAACTTATGATTTAAAATTGGTGGTTGTGGTTTTTTCTTTGAAGATTTGACACCATTATTTGTATGGGGTGCATGTAACATCTATTCAGATCATAAGAGCTTTCAGTATGTGTTTACTCAAAAGGATTTGAATCTTTGATAAAGACGGTGTCTTGAGTTACTAAAGAAATATGATATGAGTCTTTAATACCATCTATGTAAAGATAATATAATTGTTGATGCTCTTAAAAGGTTATCCATGTGGAGATTATCTCATGTGGATGAGGAGAAAATAGGATTGGTGAAAGACATCCACCAGCTGGATAATTTGGGAGTTCGTCTTTTAGACTCTGAGGATAAAGGGTGATTTTTCAAAATGTGGTTAAATCATCTCTTGGTGCTGAGGTGAAGGAGAAGCAGACTTTGGATCCTATTTTTACGTATATTAAGGATGATGTAGGATAGCAAAAGGTTATAGCCTTTGAGGCTGGTGGTGACGGTACCTTGAGGTATCAAGATAGGTTGTGTGTTTATGATATTGATGGGTAGAGAGAGAGGATTCTGACTGAGGCTCATGTGTTGAGGTATATAGTTTATCCAGGTTCAGCAGAGATGTATCATGATTTAAAGGACATTTATTGGTGGAACAACATGAAAAGGGATGTGGCTAACTTTGTGGCTAAGTGTATAATTTGTCAACAAGTGAAAGTTGAGCACTAGAGGCCTGGTGGAAAGTCTTAAGCAATTGAGTTGCCCATATGGAAGTGGGAGATGATTAATTTGGATTTTGTTACGGGTCTTCTACGGTCTCACAACTAGTATGATTCAATTTGGGTCAATATAGATAGGATGACTAAGTTCACTCATTTCTTAACTTGGAGGACTACTTACTCTGGAGAGGATTATGCTAAGTTGTTCATTAAAGAGTTAGTCAGATTGCATAGAGCACCAATGTCTATCATTTTGGATCGAGGTACAAAATTTTTGACTCACTTTGAGCATTTATTTTAGAAATGTTTGGGGACCAAGGTGAACCTCAAAACCTCTTTTCACCCTTAAATAAATGAACAAGCAGAACATACTATTCAAACCTTGGAGGATATGTTAAGGGCCTGTGTGATCAACTTTAAGGGAAGTTGGGTGGATTATGCACCTCTTATTGGGTTTGCATATAATAACAGTTATCACTCTAGTATTGAGATGGCTCAATTCGAAGCTCTTTATGGTAGGTGATATAGGAATATTATTGGGTGGTTTAAGGTTGGTGAGACTATGTTGTTTGGTCCTGACTTTGTTTACCAATCCATGGAAAATATAAAGGTGATTAAGGATAGGGTTAAAACTGCCCAAAGTCACCAAAGTTTTATACGGACATGAGATGAAGGGAGTTAGAGTTTGTGGTTAATAATTAGATGTTCTTAAAAGTTTTTCCTATGAAAGAGGTGATAAGGTTTGGGAAGAAAAGAAAGCTCAATCATTGTTATATTGGTCTGTATCTGATTTGATGAGAATGGGAAAGGTTGTTATGAGTTGGATTTGCCTGCGAGTTGGTTTTCATTTATCTGATTTTCCATATGTCAATGTTGAAGAAGTGTGCGGGTGAACCTTCTCTAATTGTGCCTATTGAGAATATTGGTGTTTCGTATTCTTTGTCTTTTGAGAAAACCCCAATTAAGATTTTGAATAGTCAAGTTCACCGATTGAAGACTAAGGATGTTGCTTTAATAAAGGTTCTTTGGAGGAATCAAAATATGGAGAAAGCTACTTAGGAAGTTAAAGAGGATATGAGGGCCAAGTATCCATCTTTGCTCTTTGGGTTGGATGATTATGCATAAAGTATGTGCTTCTCTAAATCTAATCATTTTTCGAATGTTGTTCATAGTTTTATGGTTGCTTTCTATCTTATATTTATGTGAAAGGGTACCCTAACTCCTCATTCAGGGATGAATGATCTTAGAGGGAGGGGTAATATAATACCTAAGGTTTTTAACTCTAAATTTGTTTTAGTAATGGCACTTACTGACCAGGGTAAGACTCAGGCAATGAGTCATGAAGACTCATTATGAGTCTTATAGAGCAATCATGGTCTAACCAGTAAGGTTTCCCTAAGTTTCTGTCATGGTCATGACTGGGACTATACGAGTCGTAAGGTAAATTCACTAGTTATGGTGAGGGATTCATGGCATTAATAGTATGGCCCAAGGTTGCTGTCTTGGTAATGATTAGACTCCACGAGTCATAGGGTGAGACTCATGAACAAATCAGTTAGGAGGCCCTGAGTTTCTGCCTAGGACCACGAGTCTTGGTGAACTCGTGAGTAGTGATCACGAGTAATTACGTGACCCGTAGTGACTATGTATGTGCAAGAGTTATAACTCTTGCACAATTTCATTAAGGGCATGGTGGTCCTTTTCTCCTACCCTACTACTATTCTATGACATAAAACATTCCCTTATCCCAATTTCCACCTATAAAACATAACATAAACACTCTCTTCTCTCTCAAATTCCCAAGTCAAGAATAAAGCTAGGGTTTCTAAGGGTTGGTCATCTAGGGCTCAAAGTATGGTTTCTTCTCCAAATTCTTGGTGTTTTCAGGAACGCATCTTTTTCCTAAACTTGTATTTTATCTTGGAATACAATGGTTTGGTATTTATATGGTTTTAATGTTTGGTTTTAGAATTTGGGTTGAGAGTTTTGGATGATTAATTTTTAAATGGTATTCTCATGGTTTACATGCATTTGTTTATTCTTTATGGATGGATTTTGGAACTCATCGGGTGTATGGGAATGGTGAATGGAATGGGGGTCGTGGTTTCCCCCAAATTATGATTTATGGTTTGGAATTGGTATTAACATCAAGCCACTTGCATAATTGGTTTTGAAATATGGACAATTACATGGTTTTGCATACTTTAATAAACTATTGCATTACATTAATGGCTAAATAGATAAAATGGTTCTGAAAGGCCTTGGTGGCCATGGGTTAGTTTTAAATTGGAACTTTGGAGTGTTATGGCTAATTGGTTTGGTTTGGCATAATGGAATTTTCTTGCAATTATAATTAATTAGTATGAAAATACCATTCGATAAATGCCTAAATGGATGACTCCCTAATTAAATGGATGGTTTATGTGTAAATATTTTAATTTAGGCTTAAAGGGGATTGTGTAGCTCGTCATGAAAGGTGGAGGTCCCGTAGGGATCAATACTGGAAACCACGTTTACCATCGTGGGGGACTTGGTGGTAATGTGCATAGTTCACACTTTATGTATATTTTTTAGAATGGCTGGGGTCGTGGATTCACTGGACCTTTCTTAGATTTCTCCGATTCGTGCATCAAACACGCACTGGAGCCCTTTCGGTGGGGGAAGCCGCACCTATATAGCCCGTGGGTTCCGTTAGGAAGAATAGAGATACACAATCCAAGTTATTGATTTTAAATCTCATTCTAAGCCTTATTGCTATCCCAACATTATATATATATATATATATGTATATGACATGTATGTGAATATGTACATTGAGTTTGGATTTGATTTTTACAAGGCATTATTTTTTCCTTTCCCTAAGTTACATGCTAGAGTTCACCCCACTAACCATCCCCAAATGCTACATCCTTTTATGATTTAGGGTCCTAAGGCTTTCTTCTATTGGTTTTTGAAGTGTTAGGTAGTACGGTTGCCTATAGAGTTTGCGGTGAAGTGGTGAGGTTCCATATTTTGGCAAGCTTAGTCATTCTATTGGTTTCTTTCCACATATTAGAATTGAAGAGTTAACATTAACATTATCATTGTCATTGTCACTGTCATGGTCAGTGTCATGTCCCAACCTAGCTTGATATTTGAAATGGTTTAGAGGCATTTGTAGACATGTATGGGTTGAACGGTGTTGTTGACTCTTAGATATTATTCTTGAGATACACTAACTGTTTTATCTTTATTCTTTGGTTGTCTTCCGCTTTGTTATTATTTGGAATTTTCTTAGATTGGACAAGGTATGGGGTGGTCTCTGGCCCACGGTGGGCTTGAGATACTCGTTACGACTAGGCCCGGGGTCGGGTTGTGACAAATAGCTTCAAATGAGAGTACTAGACTAAATCTATTCCAGTATTTTTGAAATATTTTGAATATTCTTGCAACCATTTCCTTAATAACTTCATCCGAACTACTTCACTTCTCCTTCAACAAGCATTCAATTTTCAAGCTTGCATAAAGTACAAATTGAAAGTTGGATAACTTGAACCGGAAATCAAGTTAGTTGTTTCATAAAATGGTTCCAAGAATTTAAATATTTTTTCTATCCTTCTCCAATGATTAAATGTAGGACAAAGAGTAATTTCTGTCAATCAACTGTAGACTAGAAAAAGCTTTTACATATTGTAGTGCACTCTCAAGCATCAACTACATTGACTTCTATCGAGTTGTCATATCTAAACGTAAACCCAAACTTGTACTGATATCCAATTGCTGAACACATTGCTCAAATTTTCTTATTTGGCCATCAAATCCTTTTACATACTTCACACTATCTCTAGTTCTAAACAAGGCATCAGTAGATGCTTTTAAACCTTCTTGGACAATCAAATTAAGAAAATGGGTAGAACAATGCACATGAAAGAACTCGTCATCATATAATAAAATCTTTTGCAAATTAAGATGCCCTTTTAAAATAGATTGCAGGCTATCATTATTAGTGGCATTATCTGATGTTACCCAACTTACACCTCCTAAAAAGTATAACATAGTGATTTTCAAATATAGAATACAACAAGGTTGGGGTCGATCCCACAGAGAATGGACAAAAAACTATTATGAGCTTGTTGATGTAGCTAGAAAGTGAAGAAAGTAAATGGGGGATTTTTTAAGAACAGTAAAAGTAGTAACAATGCTTGGACAATTAGTATTTTATCAATATGAGACAAATACTAGGATTGTGTCCCCCCTAACTTCTTAACTCCTCAGACTTATCATACTCGTCAAAACTATCTCGGTGCTTTGCATGCAGAATCTAACAAGTTATATTCATCTAACCATCTCCCGACCTTGGTTTGGGTGAATTTTACTCTTCCCCTCTCAATCTCAGAGTGTCGTATTACTAACCCTTCATTTGGATCCTTGATTAACTATCTCATATTGGTCTCAAGTTAATTAGATGAAGGTTGGTAGCTTCAAATTACCATTGTGATCTCTTTTTCTAATCTCAACCTCCCTCTCGAGTTACTATTGAATATAGATAGGTTCCTAATATTTTACAGCCGTTAAGAAAACAATCAAATCAAAGAAAACAACAATATATGCAAGAACACCAGTCAAGAATGACTTTGTACTTTCTCTGCTTTGTTAATCCATCCGATTCCCACAACCCTAGTTATGGGTTTTAGCTCCTCATGATTGCAAGAACACACATATAATTCATAATGGAAAGCATATGAATGATCTCACAAATAATAAGAATGAAAATCGAAATCTCAACTTTATATCAACCCTAAAAACCAAAAACAAGATTCCAAGATCAAAAGTATATCTCAGAACTCAAAACAATGTAATATTCTATAGAGTGCATAAACGAATAATAAAACATCTCATGGGTATTTGAGATACATTAGAAAAATCTAGAAAACCTATCCAAAAATAAAGTATGAAAATAGAGTTGGCACCAATCTATAGCCCCACTTACAGGCCATAGGTAGTACCTATTGTCCGTAGGTAGGTTCATAGGAATCAGAGAAAACTTTAAATCTATAGAACCCTACCTACGAAGGGTACCTATGGGGTCTAGGTACCACCTACGCCTCGTAGGTTGGCCTTCGTAAGAATCAGAAGAAGTTTCAACTTTTAGAACTGTGAGATTGTAACCTATGAACCAAACTTATACCTACGACCCATAGGTAAGGCTCATAGGCATCCTTCCTACTTTTTTATTCACTTTTTGCTACTTCTCTGCTTCAAACCCTATTTTCATGCAAAACCAACATAAAAACACATCACATCTAACAAAAATACCTAAGTACTTGGATAATTTCCTTATTTTAAGCATCGAAAGAGCCATGAAACCATGGCAGATCAACACCCTCAACTTAGAATGTTTGCATGTCCTTATAAAACTAACACATAACAAAGAAAAACACAATACTTAACTAAAAGAAACCTAAGGTACCTGCGAAAGTCAACTCAATTTAGCTCAAATTACTTACCCCCTCCTATTTCCAAATTTTCAAAACCACTGTGTGGATTTATGAAGCACAATAATATTCCACAAAGGACTCAAGTAATGGCATTACATTAGCAACAAAAAACTAATCATATGTGCAACTTATATGTAAGAGCCCACAAAATTCTCTCGTAGAATGAGACTTAGGGCGTGACAAGGCATGATTCCGGCCCTAAAAGATTGAGGAGTGACTACCTAAGTGAGTAGCATTTTAACCATATATAATTTCCCTAATTAAAAATTTAAATCACATAGGAAATTTGATAAGCTTTCCGTCGATATAAGATTCGCCCAAATCCGATACCCGGGTAAGAAGTTATGGTTAATTTAAGTCCTAGTGGTAAAACAATGTCACTTTAGTGTTTGGCACATCGTGGAGAGGGTCTATTTGACAATTTTCAAATTCCAGTGAAACTCCACGATAGTGGCGCATCGCAGAGGATCCAATTTCTCAATAGTCAATTTCCAGTGGCCTAGTCCGATTGTGATGTATCGCGCTGAAGTTCTAGGTCCCAACTAGTGGGACAATACGATGGCTCCACGTCACGATGACTCCCAGATTCCCATTTGTCAATTTACAGTAAGCCACCATAATAGTAGCGCGTTTTGGTGGCCCATAAAATCGGGTTCCCAGTTCAATTATTCCAACTTAGTCCAGAAGTTAAAAAGGCATTTCGAACTTTTTCCAAGCCTCTTAAACTATGCAAACACCAAATCAAGGTCATTTACAAGCATTCTATGAAGTTTTTCTCAAGTTCTCTCTCAACAAAAACCTAAGTATCCAAAACCTCGTCCAAAAATCTCAAGAATCCACCATAGATTTTTTTAATTGAGTCAAGATTCAAGGTTCCCAAGTCAAGGGCTTCAAGAACCCTCATTCAAGAGTACGAATAGAGTCCCAAAAGCGAGATTTCATCCAGATATTCTAATTCAAGGTATGTGGGGGTTTTAACAAGGGTAATCCTTTCACCTTTGTGCCCAAAAGCTTATTTAAACGACAATTCTCTGCAATTTATGAGATTTTACATGAAATCGAATTGGGGTTTTTGACCCATTGTTTTGGTTGCAAGCTTTTGAGGTTTCCCTTGAATTGAGAGTCTAATGGCATGATTTTTACATGTTTTCTTTAGAAATTGCAGCTGGGTCTATACCCCATGATTTTAATCCTTGAGAAGTTAATAGTTGAAATGTTTGAGATATTGAAGTATATGAGTATGTTGCAATTTTAAGACAAATTGCTGAAATTTCCAGATTTCTACATGAGTTATGAATCTATATGCTACCTATTATGCTTTTGATGTGTTTTAACTTGAGATTTAATTATGGTTTATTAAGCCCTACTTGATACTTGAGATTTTATGAACTCTTGTGCTATAAGCACCCATGATTTGAGTAAATAGAGATTGTTGGGAAATATTTTGACATAATGGTCATTGAAATTTGAAATCCACTCTACTACATGAGATTACAGATTTGATTATTGGGTTCTTATTGAACTATGAGATTATTCTAAAGTGGATTTTCATGAGATGAGCGAGATAAACTAAAGGAAATAGTATTTAGCACTGAGTTGGGTAAGTTACCACGATTTCTTACCACAAAACTATGTATCACCATAGGTTGGGCCTAAGGCCGAGATGATTGTTGGGCATAAGGCCAGGATATTGAGCCCAAGGCCGATATTAGTAATCACTGAATTGAGGTTATACTCCTTGGCAAGAGTATGACGTCTCTCCACAACGTGAGGACTCTTCCTTTGGAGGACAAAATTTTGGACTCCATGTAGGTCGCATGGTTTATGTCGATTAAGAGAAACTCCCTAAACTAAAGTATTTTTCATTGAGATAGAATATTTTCCCTTAAAACTAAAGCTTTGAGATAAAACATTTTTTAAAAAACTAAAATACTTTCCCTTGATATGACTATTTTTCCCTAATGCTTGAAATGAGATATTTTCCTAAAGTGAATGAAATGCCTTCAAGTATGTTCCAAGGTTATATGATTCCGAATTCCAAGTATTTGAGTTCAAAAGAGTTATGAGTTCTTAAGCATTAAAGAAGTTTTAACCTCCATGAGACATATGCATGAGTTGAATGTATTGCTTAAAGTTTCCTTTAGCCCTGAGTAATGAGAATAAGAAAAGAGTACAAATTTCAAAGCTAAAAGTATAATGACTCACGATATTGTGTTACATGTTCCATTTTACATGATTCATGAGCTTTGTATTTTATATTTATTCAAGCCATGTGAGTTATTACTTATTACATGCATGATTTGATTAAAGAGTATTTATGTTGTTTTATATAAATGCATGCACCCCCACATACTCAGTACATTCTCAACTGCTCATCAACATATACTTCTATGTGCTACATTGTCTTATAATGTAGGTTCAGGTGCTCAGTCCCAACCTCGTCAGTAATTTTTGAGTACGTTTATCTACATTTCTACAGTAGTGAGTCCTCATGGTTCGAGGACCTATATTCAGACATCTCCATATTTTGAGAGACTATGTTGTTATTTTTAGTTCATTTTTAGTCAGTTGGGGACCTGTCCCAATGGCTCTCTATTTTATGGATTAGCAGAGGCTTTGTTAGACTAGTTATCAGATTGTGGTTATGTTGAGCTTTTTGGTATTGCTTGGTCATTTAGACTAATCATTTTCTCCGTATTTCCTTTCATATGATATGACTATGCTAGTGTTTGAATTATTTCATCTTAAAGTGAGTGTTATTAGTAGAAACAGGCTCAAAGGGTTAGCTTAGGGCTACTTGTAGCCTTAAGTACCGTGTGACATCTCAGGAGGCGATTTTGGGTTGTTACAAACTTGGTATCAGAGACAAAGGTTTTTAAGGAGTCCTAGGTAGTCTGACAAGCCACATTGAGTAGAGTCTTGATCATCAGTGTGTAGCGCGCCATATCTATGAGCAAGAGGCTATAAGACGTTTTAGGAAAAGTTGTTTCTTTCTTTCGGATTCTATCGTTCTTACAGTTTTCCCTCTCATCTAATAATTCATGCTCTTCTATTTTAGAAAATGCCTCTCCAAGGAGCGAATGCCCACAGGAACAATGATGAGAAACCCCCACCTGTTGATTCTTTGAGTGAGACTGTGTCTCATGCTGAGTTTCGGGTGGCCTTTCAGGCGTTAGCCCAGGAAGTCACCGCTAATGTTCGGGCCAATAACTAAGACACAATTGCTAATCAGTAGGGAGGTGATATAGCTGCGGCTATAATCCATGATTTCATACGAATAAATCTGCCAGATTTTTATGGGTGTTAGGCAGATAAGGACCCACAGCTGTACCTTAAGGTGGTGAGAAAGATCACGTAGGTGATGCATGTTTCTGAGGAAGAAAGTGTTGAGTTGGCATCATATAGGTTGAAGGACATAGCTTATGACTAGGTTGTATCATGGAGGAAGGGTAGAGGTAAGGATATTGCTCTTATGACTTGGTAGGTGTTCCAAGATGCATTCTTAGACAAGTTCTTTCCGCTTGAGATGAGGGAAGCAAAGATTGAGGAGTTTATGAACTTGAGGTAGGGCTCCATGACTGTTAAGGAGTGCTGCTTGAAGTTCAATCAGTTGGCCAAGTATGCTCCTGATTTAATTTCTGACACCTGGGCTAGTATGAGAAAGTTCGTGACCGATGTTTCTGGGTTAGTAGTAAAAGAGTGCAGGACTGCGATGCTGCATAGGGATATGGATATAGCTAAGTTGATGACGCATGCCCAGCAGATCGAGGCGGATAAGATTAGGGAGAGAGATTGAGTGAGGGGTAATAAGAGGGCTAGATCTGAGCAGCATGAGTATAGCCAACCTAGGTTCCATAGAGGGAATCACCCTCAATTTTTGAGGCGTCCGTCTATGCTAGTGCCTTCATCAGCTACTTCTCCCATGCCTAGAAGCAGGCAGGAGCAAGGGGGAAAATCTTTTATGTCTAGGTCGCAGAACAGTATTGGTAACAGGCACCGTTATCCTTCTTGTGCTAAGTATGGTAGGGATATCTCGATGACTATTTGGTAGATCTGAGGGGTTGTTTTGGTTGTGGCAATCAGGGCCACAAACTTAGAGATTATCCTTATACTAGATAGTGGAACAGAGATGCCCAACCTTAGACGCATGCTATTAGTACCCCGTCCTGCTCCTACTCAAGGCGCTTCATCTAGCACTACTGGTGGCCAGCAATAGAACAAATTCTATGCCTTACCATCCCATCAGTAGCAGAAGGCATCTGTAGATATTGTTATCGGTATGCTCCGTGTCTTTTGCCTTGATTTATATGTGTTGTTGGACCCCAGGTTAAGTCTCTATTATGTGACCCCACTTGTAGCTATGAATTTCAAAATGAGTCCTGAAAAGATTCCTGAGCCTTTCTTAGTTTCTACACCCGTCGGGGAGTTAGTTGTTTCTAAATAAGTGTATAGAGATTGTCCTATTACTGTTCTTCATAAAGTCATACTTTTTGATTTGATAGGGTTAGATATGGTGGATTTTGACCTTATTCTAGGTATGGATTGGCTTCATTCTTCTTATGCATCTATAGACTGTCATACCCGTGTGGTCAAGTTTTAGTTTCCTGATGAACCAGTGTTTGAGTGGTTCGAGAGTTCGGTATCTCCCAAGATTCATTTTATCTAGGAAGCTAATATCTAAAGGTTGCATCTATCACATAGTTAGAGTCAAAGACACTAAGTCCTAGGCTCCAACTATTCAGTCAGTCGATATTGTTAATGAATTTCCAAATATTTTTCCGAAAGATCTCCTAGGGGTACCTCCCAATAGAGAGATAGAATTTGGGATTGACATTCTTCCCAACACTCGGCCCATTTGTATTCCGCCATACTATATGGCACCTGCAGAGCTTAAGAAGTTGAAAGAGCAAC
Organism: Capsicum annuum; assembly: GCF_002878395.1. Lineage (NCBI taxonomy): Eukaryota > Viridiplantae > Streptophyta > Magnoliopsida > Solanales > Solanaceae > Capsicum > Capsicum annuum. Next base: position 100,727,201 of record NC_061116.1, on the reverse strand, counting down.
TCAAAGATCTCTTAGAAAAAAGTTTCATTAGGCCCAATATTTCTCTTTGGGGCGCACCTATTTTATTCGTGCGAACAAAAGATGGTTCTTTGCATGTGTGCATTGACTACTGTCAGCTTAACAAGGTCACCGTCAAGAACAAGTATCCTCTTCAGAGAATTGATAACCTGTTTGATCAGTTGCAAGGTAAAAGTTATTTCTCCAAGATAGACCTTAGATCCGGCTATCATCAACTTAAAGTAAGGGAATGTGATATTCCAAAGAGAGCTTTTCGAACCTGCTATGGTCACTTTGAGTTTTTAGTCATGTCCTTCGGGATAACTAATGCCCCAACAGCCTTTATGGACCTCATGAACCGAGTATTTAAGCAATATCTCTATATGTTTGTCATTGTCTTCATTGATGACATCCTTGTGCACTCCCGTAATGAGAATGACCATGTGAACCACCTTAGAATTGTCTTGCAAACTCTTAGAGACCACCAGTTGTTCACCAAATTCAGTAAGTGCAAATTTTGGCTAAGTTCTGTAGCCTTTTTGGGTCATATTATTTTAGCTGAGAGTATTAGAGTTGATCCTGAAAAGACAGAAGCTATAAGAAATTGGCCTACACCTATCTCTCTATCTGACATTAGAAGCTTCTTGGGTCTAACAGGCTACTACCATTGTTTTGTTGAGGGTTTCTCTTCTATTGCGTCTCTCATGACTCGGTTAACCCAAAAAAAAGTTAAGTTCCAGTGGTCAGATTCCTGTGAGAAGAGTTTTCAGAAGTTGAAGACTCAACTTACTTCAGCCCCTGTGTTGACTTTGCCTGATGGTATAGATGGTTTTATGGTGTATTGTGATGCCTCTAGAATTGTTTTGGGTTGTGTGTTGATGCAAAGAGGTAAGGTTATACCCTATGCCTCTATAAAGTTAAAGCTGCATGAGAAGAATTACCCAACCCATGATCTTGAGTTAGCTGTTGTGGTCTTTTCTTTGAAAATTAGGAGACACTATCATTATGGTGTTCATGTTGATGTGTTTACTGATCATAAGAGCCTGTAGTATGTATTTACTCAGAAAGAGTTGAATCTTAGGCAGGGGAGGTGGTTGAAGTTGTTAAAAGACTATGATATGAGTGTGTTGTATCACTCAGGCAAGGCCAACGTAGTGGTGATGCCCTTAGCGGATTGTATATGGGTAGTATTGCTCATATAGAGGAAGGTAAGAAAGAGTTAGCTAGCGATGTGCATTGTTTTGCTAGATTGGGTGTTAGGTTGCTTGATTCAGACAAAGGGAGTACTTTGGTGCAGAGTAGTTCCGAATCCTCTTTAGTTTAGGAAGTGAAGGAGAGCAAGACAAGGATCCTAGTTTGGTCAGACTGAAGGAGTCAGTTCAAGACAAAAAGGTAGAGGTTTTCTCCTAAGGGAGAGATAGCGTCTTGAGAGTGAAAGGTAGATTATGTATTCCGTGTGTTGATGATCTGAGGCAGAGGATTATGGCTAAAGCGCATGGAGCGCGGTATTCTATTCATCTCGATACTGCCAAGATATACTGCGAGTTACAAGAAATCTATTGGTGGAATGGTATGAAGAAGGATATAGCCGAGTTCGTAGCAAAGTGTGCAACTTGCCAACAGATTAAGGTAGAGCACCAAAGACCTGGTGGTGTGATGCAAGAGTTTAGTATACCCACTTGGAAGTAGGAGGTGGTGAATATAGACTTCGTGATTGGGTTACCTCTTTCGCGTCGTCATCATGATTCTATTTGGGTTGTTGTGGATAGGCTGACTAAGTCCGTGCATTTCTTGCTCGTGCTCACATCTTATACAACTGAGGATTATGCTAGATTGTATATTTGGGAGTTATCAGGCTGCATGGATTTCCCTCATCCATCATTTTGGATAGGGGCACTCAATTTACTTCTCAGTTTTGGAGGGCGTTTCAGTAGGGTCTTGGTACCCAAGTTCTTTTGAGTTTCGCTTTTCATCCACAAACAGATGTTCAGGCTGAGAGGACTATTTAGACCCTAGAGGATATGTTGCGGGCGTGTGCTCTTGATTTCAAGGGTAGTTGGGATGAGAATTTTCCATTGATAGAGTTTGCTTATAACAACAGTTACCATGCTAGCATCGGGATGGCACCATTTGAGGCCTTGTATGGTAGGAGATGTAGATTACCCATAGGGTAGTTTGAAGTAGGTGAATCTGCCGCAATTGGACCTGATGCAGTATTTGAAGCTATGGAGAAAGTTAAGTTGATTATAGAGAGCTTGAAGACCGCCTCAATTGGACCTGATGCAGTATTTGAAGCTATGGAGAAAGTTAAGTTGATTAGAGAGAGCTTGAAGACTGCCTAGAGTCGTCAAAAGTCTTATGCCGATGTGAGGAGAAGAGATCTTGAGTTTGAAGTGGGTGATTTGATATACTTGAAGATTTCACCCATGAAAGGGGTGAAAAGGTTTGGTAAAAAGGGCGAGCTTAGTCCCCGTTATGTTGGCCCGTATAGAATCTTGAGTCGTGTTGGTAAGGTGGCCTATGAGGTTGAGTTGCCCACAGAGTTGTCAGTTGTTCATCATATTTTTTATTTCTCCATGCTTAAAAAGCATATTGGTGATTCTGTTGTAGTAGATCCCTTAGAAAGTGCCGATATTCAGAATAGTCTTTTCTTCGATGAGATTCCTGTTGAGATCCCATATTTTCAGATCCGTAGACTAAGGAACAAAGAATTTACCTTGGTCAAAGTTTTGTGGCGGAACCAGTCAGTTGAGGGCACTACTTGGGAGGCAGAAGCAGACATGCGAGCCAAGTACCTATACCTTTTTTCTACGAGTTCAGATCAAGCCGAATGTATTATTCTTCCTTAACTCAGCCCTTCTAATCTAAAGTGCAGCTATGTATCTATTCTTATATGAGTTCTTGCAATTTTCGAGGCATTTAAGAGTTTAGAAAGATTTTGAGCCCATTTAGCAAATTGCTTCAGCTATGTATACTCAGTTTTTCCTGTATTCTTAGTCTAAATAGCGACATTCAAGGATGAATATTTTCAAGGGGGAGATATTATAAGACCCCATAAAATTCTCTCGTAGAATAATCCTTAGGGCGTGACAAGTGAGGCTTGATTCCGGCCCTAAAAGATTGAAGAGTGACTACCTAAGTGAGTATTGCTTTAACCATTAGAATTTCCCTGATTTCAACTTTTTATCACATGGGAAATTTGATAAGCTTTCCGTCGATATAAGATTCACCCAAATTCGATACCCGAGTAAGAAGTTATGGCTAATTTAATTCCTAGTCATAAAACAACATCATTTTAGTGCTTGGCACATCACGTAGAGGGTCTATTTGAGAATTGTCAAATTCCAGTGGAACTCCACAATAGTGGCAGTCTATGAGTGCCCCAATTTCTCAATAGTCAATTTCCAGTGGCCTAGTGCGATTGTGATGCGTCACGCTGAAGTTCTAGGTCCCAACTAGTGGGACAACACGATGGCTCCGCGTCGCGGTGACTCCCAGATTCCCATTTGTCAATTTCCAGTGAGCCACCACGATAGTGGCGTGTCGCGGTGGCCCATAAATTGGATTCCTAGTTCAATTTTTCCTGCTTCGTACAGAAGTTAAAACGGGCATTTTGGACTTTTTCCAAGCCTCTTAAACCGTGCAAACACTAAATCAAGGTCATTTACAAGCATTCTATGAAGTTTTTCTCAAGTTCTCTCTCAACAAAAACCCTGAGTATCCAAAACCTCTTTTAAGAATCTCAAGAATCCACCATAGATTTTCTTAATTGAGTGAAGATTCAAGGTTCCCAAGTCAAGGGCTTCAAGAACGCTTATTCAAGAGTACGAATAGAGTGCCAAAAATGAGACTCATTCCAAAGCTTCTAATTTATGGTATGTGAGGGTTTTGAATAAGGGTAATCCTTTCACCCTTGTGCCCAATAGCTTATTTAAATGACAATTCTCTGCAATTTATGAGATTTTACATGAAATTGAATTGAGGGGTTTTTCACCCATTGTTATTGGTTGTAAGTTTTTGATGTTTCCCTTGAATTGAGTCTAATGGCATGATTTTTACATGTTTTCTTGAGAAATTACAACTGGGTCTATACCCCGTGATTTTAATCCATGAGAAGTTAATAGTTGAAATGTTTGAGATATTGAAGTATATGAGTATGTTGAGATTTTGAGACAAATTGCTAGAATTTCTAGATTTCTACATGAGTTATAAACCTATATGCTGTCTATTATGCTTTTGATGAGTTTTAACTTGAGATTGAATTATGGGTTACTAAGACCTACTTGAGACTTGAGATTTTATGAACTCTTGTGCTATAAGCACCCATGATTTGAGTATTCTGAGATTGTTGAGAAATGTTTTGACCCAATGGTCATTGAGTTTTGAAATCCACTCTACTATGTGAGATTACAGATTTGATTATTGGGTTCTTATTGAACCATGACATTATTCTAAAATGGATATTCATGAGATGAGCGAGATAAACTAAAGGGAGTAGTATTTAGCACCGAGTTGGGTAAGTTACCATGGTTTCTTACCCTAGAACTACGTGCCACCATAGGTTGGGCCTAAGGCCGAGATATTGGGCCCGAAACTGAGCTAAGTAATCACTGAATTGAGGTTATACTCCTTGGCAAGAGTATGATGCCTCTCCCCAACGTGAGGTCTCTTCCTTAGGAGGACAAAATGTCGGATTCCATGTAGCTCGCATGGTTTATGTCGGTTAAGATAAACTCCCTAAACTAAAGTATTTTCCATTGAGATAGAATATTTTCCCTTAAAACTAAAGCTTTGAGATAAGACATTTTTCTTTAAAACTAAAATACTTTCCCTTGATATGAGTATTTTTCCCTAAAGCTTGAAATGAGATATTTTCCTAAAGTGAATGAAATGACTTCAAGTATGTTCCAAGGTTATATGATTCCGAATTCCAAGTATTTGAGTTCAAAAGAGTTATAAATTCTTTAGCATTAAAGAAGTTTTACTCTCCATGAGACATATGCATGAGTTGAAAGTATTGCTTAAAGTTTCCTTTAGCCTTGAGTAATGAGAATAAGAGAAGAGTACAGATTTCAAAGCAAAAAGTATAATGACTCACGAGATTGTTTTACATGTTCCATTTTACATAATTCATGAGCTTTCCATTTTATACTTATTTAAGCCATGTGAGTCATTACTTATTACATGCTTGATTTTCTTAAAGAGTATTGTTGTTGTTTTATATAAATACATGCACCCCCACATACTCAGTACATTCTCAAGTGTTGATCCACATATACGTCTATGTGCTACATTTTCTTATAATATAAGCCCTGGTGCTCAGTCCCAACCTCATCAGTGATTTTTGAGTACGTTTATCTACATTTCTACAGTAGTGAGTCCTCATGGTTCGAGGACCTATATTCAGACTCTCCATATTTTAAGAGACTATGTTGTTACTTCCAGTTCGTTTCGAGTCAGTTGGGGACCTGTCCCAATGGTTCTCTGATTTATGGATTAGTAGAGGCTTTGTCAGACTAGTTATTAGATTGTAGTTGTGTTGAGGTTTCCGGTATTTCTTGGTCATTTGGAAAGAGCATTTTCTCCATATTTCCTTTCATATGATATAACTATTGTAGTGTTTGAATTATTTCATCTTGAAATGAGTGTTATTAGTAGAAACGGGCTCAAAGGGTTAGCTTGGGGCTACTTGTAGCCTTAAGCACCGTGTGACATCCCGCGAGGCTATTTCGGGTCGTTACGTTACACTACCCAAACAGATAAGCAGTTAACAATACAACCCATATACCCTCACATAAAAGAAGTCCTAACTCTCATAGTATCATAATGTATGTCAATATAAGGGACCATATAAAGACACTCATGATCACAACAGAAGTTCCAACAATGTGAATAAAATACCATAGGCTTGCCTTTATTTTCTATACCTTAGTTTTTTGGACAGTTGGATTAGGATTAGTATAGGGATTTTCTATTCTTGTAACGTAGGCTTGAGGGATGGTTGGTACATTTAGGATATAGTGACTCACCCTCATTGACACTACGTTTACATTATTTGCTTCCACAACTCAACCATGCTTCTTTTATTCTCACCTTTACTCCTTTATTACATATTCTGATTGGGTGTGGTTTCCTTTTTTAATTGCATTTATTCACTTCTCTTTTTTTTTCCTCATTTTTTATTTTTTTACCGCACCCAACTCAACCCAACTTTTTTTTGTTTCAATACCCTTCTTCATAACCATTTTCAACTACATACCCCTATGATAGCCAATCTCAGCTTAGGCGATTTGCTTGAGTTGAGGTGCATAGTGTCCAGAGATGGATCAGGGCCAAAATAGGTCCATTATTATTAAAATGAAAGGTGACAAGGTGAAAATAAGAAAATAGGTCAATTTAGGCTCAACTCGGGGATCAAGGGATACTTATTTGTATTTGGTTGGTCATTTAGTCTAAGAGTGGACTTATTCAAAAAAGGCCAATGATCATATCCTAACAAACTATTCTACAACCTAGGTAAGACTAATCGAGCAAGTTCTTGATTAAATGCACAAAGAGAACTAGGTAAGTGCCCCCCACACACATAGTACATGGTTATATTATCAACTACTACCCATCCAATTCAAGAAATGCTAAGCTTTGATTAACTTGTCCCTAATACTAATAACATAATACAATTCAAATAATGGTCACACATATATTTACATCACACAGTTCATAAAAACTTTTGGAGGGGTATCATTTTTTTCAAACACTTTAAAACACAAAACAAAACATGTCAACTGCACTTAGGTTCCTTATTTTTTTTTCTAATTAAATATAAACAAGACATAACACATATAAACACTAAATAAAACCTAAACATACTGGTTTTATCTAAATGCTGCAACTTATGGGAAAATAATCATGATAATAAAACCCTCGGCTGTAGTACACACCCACCCCCAACTGAAAGTTGATGCACTATGCCTTGTGCATTCTAGAAACTAAATAACACAAGGGTGTAGGGACATACTTAGGACTCTCTAAGCGTCAAAATTTGGCTCACCCCTATTTGGGACATCACGTGACTCATCTCTAGGATGAGATGGTGATGCGTGACTATAAGAGGTGCGCAATGCCATCTCAACACACCTTCGCCCATCAATGATAAGCTGAACCCTTGACTCTGTGGCAACTTTTTTCAAGGCCCACTGAAACTCCACATCTCCTAACTCCTCCACCTCATGTCCTCTCTTAGAGGTCAAAGGTGGGGCCCTATTATCCTCGGCAAATAAATCAAAGACCATAGGTAGCAGTCTGGGTAGTGGCTACGTGAAAGAAGGAATCATCGAAGTAACGACTGGAATATGGCACTCAGCTAACAAACGCACCTCAAATCTCAATATGTCCATCTCCTCGTGTAGGCCCGATAAATAGGGCACTAGGACCTCACAAAGTTGTGCTCCCATCTAGGTCTCAAAACTGTTAATCCACCCATGTATCTCTCTCATGAACTGCTTTATGGTGGCCATTATCCTTCCCTTAACTCTAGCCTCAGAAGCCTCTAATATGGTCCGAAATCATGGCCTGATCTAACCAAATAATGTGGCCAAACGAGTCTCAGTCTCTGTTTGAAAATCAGCCAACTCCTTCTGCATTCCACCAGCGACTATAAAAATTCCTATGGCACAGTAACAAACCCTAAAACTGGCAGGTAATGGGGAAAAGTAGAAGCTGAGGTTGGTGCTGAAATGCCCGCATCCCCTTTATTGCTTGTAAAAGTTACAGCTTCACCCGCTCACTATCTGTATCAATGTCACCAATCGGTGTCGGCCTATCAACATGCATAACTGAAATAGAAAACCCCTAAAAGTGGGACACACTCAAAGATGTAAATGACTGTGCACATGTGGGTTGGCCACATCCTTAATCAAACTAATATCCACTATGCAGGTGGCCTTAAACCTCTATTCAACTTCAGTTTTAGGTGACACTTCAGCCATATCATATAATCTATGCACTAAAATTAGGAAGAGAAGGGCAGTGACTCTCAAAATGTCCTCTCATGGATCTCAGTTCGGATCCACTTAGAAAAGTTGATATCATTGCCAGCTATCAGGTTAGTAATTAGTGCAGCTCTATCCCAAGTGAGCATGTTATCCACAGATGTTGAACTCAAATGATGTTTCACTATCTTTCATCAAAACTTTTCTACAAAGTACATTGATTCCTTCTTAATCTCTCCCTTCCCCTTTACCTACGGGGCATCAGTATATAACTTTAAAATTTGTTCGGCTGCCCATCTAGCCAAGTTTACTCTCTGTGCCTTGTGGTCAGCATCTTGCATCATGCATTTACTCCTCGCTAACCTTAAATAGTAGTCTAACTCAGTTTGGTGGCTAATCCTACAAACTCTGGCCCAAATAAAACTCTTCTGATAGTCTCCTCAAATATATCAACCCTAACCCCTCTAAATAGTGTGTGAGTTAGTAGAGGCTGGTCCATTACTCTACCTTCAACTATGGTAACCAAATAAACTGACTCTACATATGAATCATACATATCCTGGACAATCTCTAGGCATTAAGAACCTGAAGGTTGGGTCATCCACCCAAATTAATGTCTCTTAAGTACAACCTGCATGTCTGGAGCTCCTTCCAAAGTGGATATCTCAATTTGGGTCTCCTCAATCCTATAATAGTACTATCACAATCATAAATACTCTACTTTTCCTCTACACCATCTCAAATTAACTTGAGCTAGTGGAACTGTAGAGACGTGTGTGGAGTGACTCCTAAGCAATAGATACTAAAGTTATAGTAGCCTGAGATCCTTGAGCTAAGGAAGAAACCTCTTGAGTAGCCCAAGACGCATTATTACCCTCATCAGACTAGGGTGCATCTAAATCGAATGCAGACTCACTATCAACTAAACTAGATGCACACTGACCCCTCCTCAGACTAGAAACTGATTGAATCCTCCTCCTCACCTGAACCAGAACTTGACCCATCCTCTCTCTTATTAGGGTGGAGAGAGTTTGGCAATGAAACTATGGATGACTTCATCTGAGGCTCCATCTATATAAATCAAGTTGTTAAAGTTTGGGGCCCTAATTATGTTGCCTATGATGGTGGGGGTTGAGAGATCGACTGAATAGTAGTTGTTATGGGTTGAGAACCTGTTTGAATAGTTTCCCTTGATTCAGCCTGCCTTTGTGCCTGGCCCCGAGTCTGGCGTGGGACCAAGGGTTTATTATTCATACTTACAAGGTACTTCTCAATGGATCCACTCTATTTGAGAGACTCATCTCTCAACCTGGCCTACACTCCATTCTTCGGTGTGGCCTTTAGTGACATAGTACCTGTAAAAAGAGTTGTTAGGGATTAAAATACAATACTAAAACAAGAACTAAGAAGAAAATTGACTTTCAATTTAGAGGCTACCGACGAACCTTACCTATGGGCCTTAGGTAATACCTACGGGGCTGTAGGTACCACTTAAGAGATCATAAGTAGGTTTCGCGGGTTCAAGCTAAGGGTGAGTCAAAATTTTCCCAAAATTTCCATCCAATGACAGATAAATTATCAATTTTAGACCACGTGCATCACTTTAATTATCACACGTATTTTTATATTATTTAAGTCAATCAACTTCTAATTCCATTTTTATTGTGATCATAGGCTTCCCAAACCAAAAATATGCAATCATTTAATTTTCACCCTTTTTAGGCTGCAAATACTTCAAGAACTAAAAGAATTTAGCAATTTTAGGGTTATTTCGAGTACAATCTCAAGTTCAATGTTCAAGAACAATTTTTTAAAAAACTAAATGGAACCATGAATTCTTACCTTTAATAAAGATTTTGGAAGTAGAAAATGAACAAGTGATTTAACCCTAAGTTCTTAGTATAATGCATGCAAGTGGGGTGTTTGTGGAATGGGTTTTACCTTTTAAACTTTGGAATGGGAGTTAGAGAGTTAGAATTGAAGTAGGAGTTTTAAATTTGAAAAATTAGGGTGTTAAAAGGTCTGATTTAAGGCTTAAATAATGTGGGCATGCCGGATTGGGTTGGGTCTAAAAAGCCCAACCTATAAAATTTTTAAAAAATTATCCCAATGGAAGACCCTACCTATGAACCCTACTTACGAGCCGTAGGTAGTAACTACACCCCCATAGGTACAGGTCGTAGGTTGGTGTCTGTAGCATTGTTGGTCTCTGATTCCTATGACCCCTACTTACGGGCCGTAGGTTGAAGTTTACAGACCTAAATTGCTTTTGATTCTCATAACTCAACTTACATGTCATGGGTTGGACCTACGACCCCGTAAGTAGGGTCATAGGTTCGCTTACCTGGACTTGTCTACAATTTTTCAATTTTTACCATTCTCTAAGTGTTTCTCCATGCCTTTAACCTACAAAACAGAAACAAAGTGAACATCAAAACCTTGGGTTGCCTCCCAAGCAACACTTGATTTAACATCACAGCACGACGAGGCTATGTTGGATACTCAAACTTAACCAACAAGCCCATGGGTTGCCTCCTATGAATCGCCTGATTTTACATTGTGGCACAACTCAACTCCCTTAGATACTCAAACTTTTCCAAGGCTAACATTCTCACACACTTTTAGCTCCTTTATGTTTCCTATGTAATGCTTAACACGATGCCTGTTCAACTTGAATGAGGCATCACCATCTCGTTTTAGCCTAATTTAACCATATGGAAATACTCTAACCACGGTGAATGTTCCAGACCACCTAGACTTTCAAGTTCCAGGAAACAAGTAAGCCTCGAATTATACAACAAGACCACAACACTAGGTTGGAATACTTACTTCCCAATCTTTTTGTTAAAGTACAAATTCATATTATCCTCATACATGGATGAAATTTCATAAGAATGAAGGCGAAACTCATCTTACTCATTCATCTTACCTATTCTCAAGTGTGCGGCATCACTCCAATCAAAATTCAGCTTCTTAAATGCCCATAGTGCCTTTTGCTCAAGTTTGACCAGCAAGTGGCGTGCCTTGCCATACACAAGCTAATAAGAAGAGGCATCTATGGAAGTTTTATAATTTATTAGGTAGGGAAAAAGTTCTAAATTTCTCGACTAGTCAGTCCGGTTGGTATTCACAGTCTTCGCCAAAATGGACTTGATCTCACGATTAGAGACTTCAACTTGCTTACTTGTCTGCGAATGGTAAGGTGTTGCCACATTATGTTTAACACCATATTTCTCAAGTAGGGACTTGAATAGAAGATTGTAGAAATGTGACCCGCTATCACTAATGATATCACGTGGAGTACCAAATTGAGAGAAAATATTCTTCTTCAGGAATAATATGACACTCTGACCTTCATTGTTGGGAAGCGTAACTACTTCTACCCACTTAGACACATAATCCACTGCCTTTAAAAAATATTTCATTTCATGAAAACTCAAAAACAGACCCATGAAATCAATACCCCACACATCAAATATCTCAAATTCAAGAATAGGTGTTATGGGGAGCTCATGCTTTCGTGAAATATTTCCCTATCGCTGGCATTGGTAACATGCCCGTGCATAGTCATATTTATATTTATAAATCATCGGCTATTAGTATCCATACTTCATAATCTTATGGGCCATACGAGTACCACCATGGTGACCCTCAACTGAAAACGAATGACAGGCCTCAAGAATGCTTATCATCTCAATTTTGGGAAAATATCTCCAAATCAGACCATCTGCACACACCCAAAATAAGTAAGACTTATCTTAGAAAAACTTTCGTACCTCATGCGTAAATCATTTTTGCTGCTAAAATGAGATGTCTTCAGGATAAGATCACTTGCCAAATAATTGGAAAAATCAATAAACCAGGGGATTAAGTCTTGTAATGATGCCAAGACCTGCTCATCTGGAAAAATATCATCAATATCAAACTCATCCCCTAATTTAAGCATCGTCTCCTCTACTAGGTAGGATAGATGGTCTGCAACCTGATTTTCTGTGCCTCTCAGGTCCTTAACCTTAAAGTTAAATTGACTTTTATAATAATAGTTCCTATCAAATCAATCTAGGCTTAGCATCTTTCTTCTCCATAAGGTACCTAAGAGCAACATGGTCAGAATGCGTAATAACTTTGGGCCCAATCAAATAGGATTGGAACTTCTTAAAAAACAAACACCACAACAAGTAACTCTTGTTTAGTAATTGTATAATTTTTGGTACGGGGCTGAGTGCTTTGCTAGCATAATAGATGGGGTGAAGTATCTTCTTATGTCTTTGGCCTTGGAAAACCACTAGGGCCACACCATTGGCGCCATACATCACCTCAAATAGAAGGGTCCAATCCAGAGACATAATGAAAGGTGCAGAAATAAACCTCTCTTTTAGGCACTGAAATGCCTTGACAAAAGCAGCATCAAACACAAATTTCACAGTCTTCTCTAATAACTTGCAAAATAGATTTGCAATCTTAGAGAGGTCCTTGATGAAATGCCTATAAAACCCTACATGACCCAAGAAACTTTGAATACTTTTTACAAAAATTGGTGGAGACAATTTTTCAATCACCTAAATTTTAGCCCCATTGACCTTTATCCCCATTTTTAAAATCTTATGCTCAAGTACCATCCCTCCATTCACTATGAAGTGGCACTTCTGCCAATTTAAAACCAAGTTTCACTCCTCACATCTCTGAAGTGCAATAGCTAGGAGATCTAAACAGCCATCAAATGAGTCTCCCACAACTGAGAAATTATCCATAAAGACCTCTATAGTATCCTCCATCATATAAGAAAGGATAGACATCATCCAATGTTGAAAAGTAGGGGAACATTACAAAGATTAAAAGGCGTCCTGCTTGAATGAAAACATACCATATGGATAAGTAAAAGTGGTTTTTTCTTGGTCCTCGAGAGCAATAAAAATCTGACTGTACCTCGAATAACTATCAAGAAAATAATACCATCCTTAATTTCTAAGACGGTCTAACATCTAGTCCATGAATGGCATAGGAAAGTGATCCTTCTACGTCAAAGTATTCAAATTTTGATAATCCATACATACTCTCCATCCGGTAACTGGTCTCATATGAACTAATTTGTTCTTCTCATTTAGGGCCATAGTGATCCTACATTTCTTTGGTACACACTGAATCGGGCTTACTCACTTGCTGTTGGAAATAAGGTAAACTACACCTGCATCTAACCACTTAATGATCTCCTTCTTTACCACCTCTTGCATAGATGGATTCAAATGATGCTGATGCTCAATGTACACACTCTGATTCAAACTGAATCTTGTGAGTATAAATTCCAGGTGGAATTCAAACAATATCCATAATAGTCTAACCAATGGCCCATTTAAACCTCTACAATACCAAGATCAAGGCCTCAACCTATGCATCTAAAAAATCTACTGCAATAATAATCAACAAGGTACTATTAGCCCTCAAGAATGCATAATGCAAGTAAGATGGAGGGCCTTCAATTCTAATATCGATGGATCCTCAATGGCTGGCTGAATTGGTGAGGTCGCTTTATTCTTTAAATTAAGACCCAACTTCATTGGCGCATAAGAATAAGAACCTTTGCCAACAAGTGTGCTCACCATCTCATCACCATCTCATCATACTCATTAATATTGTCACTATCAAATTCATGATCATTGCCACCAATGCCTTGACACTATGTCTCTCTTCAATGGATGCAATCAATGCATCTTCATCTATGGTGTGTATCACAAATACCACCCTCATATCTTTCAGTTGTCTCATCAACTAATACACATTAAAAGTAACCTGTTCATCATTGATCCTAAATTTCATCTGTCCCATCTCTATGTTAACCAATGCCCTATCCGTGGCTAGGAAAGGCCTTTCTAAGATGATAGATACATCAAAATCTACCTCAGAATCAAGAATCACAAAATCAACTAGAAATTTAAGAGAATCTGCATTCACCAATGCATCACACAATATACCAATCGACTACTACGCAGTATAATCGACCATCAAGTCTTATAGAGGCCAGCTTAGGTGACCCCAACCCCAACTATTTGTATTGTAATGACCTGACTTTTGATGATTTGTGTGAAATATTTATTTTTTTGTAATTTGATAATTTTACCCCTCCTTGCAGTTGTAGTGTGGTGTTTCTAGGGTGTGGAGATTATTGACATAGTTCTCAATGTATTTAGGTGTGGTTTATGTGAGATTGTATTTTTTGATGGTTTTAAAGGCTTACTAGTTGATTAACATGCTAGGACAAACAATTACTTGTTAGAATCAAGGATTCACATCAAGCATAGCACATAGCACATAATGGTTTCAAACTAGCTTTTTGGTTAATTAGAGGTTGGTTAGGCGATTAACAAGCTAAGACAACCAATTACTTATTTTGAATAATTGAAACCTAGCGGCATGGTATCTAGAATGTCCATTAATTAATATGTCGACAGGCGAGAACAAACTAGATAAATTAAAAGGGTTGAGACGTGAATTTATATGTCATACGTTATTAAAAGATGAGACAACAAACATTGAAAATTAATAATGATGAAATTTCCTTTATATTGTTAGAAATTGTTCATAAAAACCGAAACCCTTTTATTATTGCAAGAGAGTGACTATAAAAAATTGTCATTAAAAATAGAAATTGATTCTTTATTGTTTGCAGAAAAGAAAAAAAATTGCAGCAAAACTTATTGTGAAAACAGAATTAGTTTTTACTGTTTGCAGAGAAAAAACAGATTACAAAAAAAAACTTGTGAAAACAGAACTAATTTTTTAACTGATTGCAGACAAACGGATTGTAAGTAATGGTTGTTTGAAAGCAGAAACTGATTATAATTATTTCAAGAAAATGTCAAACAAATTGTAGAAAATCATGGTTTGAAATAGAAACTAGCATTAAAATGTCGAAACAGGTTTTGAGATTAGCTCAAAAATACAGACAACTGATTATTTAAAAGTGCGGAAAATGATTTTTACTATTATTGTAGAAAGTTGTTAATCAAAACTGGTTAAATTATTAACACAGATAATTAGAGCAGAAAGCTAGCAACTGAAATCAATTTGATTACTATTGTAGAAAATTTATTGGAAAGCCAGGATTTAAAATGAGATCTACATATTCTAAAAATAAACTACGTGATGAAAATACGTCGAAAACTTATTTAAACGTGTTAAGAGCTAATTCGGCATGTTCGAAGTTGGTTTTAATTTTATACAATTATTAATCCTAAAAGATGCTCTTTAGGTGACAAACAAATTTATTTTACAAGTCCTACGTTATGTTTTGCCTACATGACTCATATAAGGCACATAAAATACATAAACCCCGCTCCCCAGGCAATCCCCATAATTTATTAATACATATAGAAGTTTATACAAATTTTACATACAAACGAATAATAAAAGAAAAGATAAATTGAACTAAAAAAATAGGCAGCCCCTCCCCAATTCTCAAACAACTTTTCATCCATCTTGAATGCTCAATAGGATCTGTCAAGAAAAACAAATGTATCCCAAAACACACAACAAAACAAATGCCTAACAAACATATTGCAATCAGGAAGCATGCAACATCATCACAAATTCACCAATAAAATCACTTAAGAGGATTTAGAAGCATTTACAACTAACATGTGATAATAAAATGCATCGTCTCAGAAAACTAACCAGTTTTGTAACAATAAGAAATAAAGAAAAATCTGAATATCAACAGTTTGGATAAAACACACAGTAATTACAGTAAGTAAAACCCAGACCCAAAGTTCGTTTTTTGCAATGTAAGCCACGAGAAAAAGTATATATATATATATTGGTTATTTTAGTGTAGATCACAAGGTAGCTAAAGTTTTCACTGCAAATAACAGATGAAAAGATGAATATTAAGAGACTAGAGGGTTGTATTTATAGATTAAGAAGTCATGAATAATCCTAATAATAAAAGGAAGGAGAATATTGATAAATTAATTAATGGGGTGATTTTCCTTAAATGAATGAGGTAAATTAATCACCACATCAGTCATGTCATGGTTACCACAAATAAGCTACTAAAATCTATGTCAATCATGATATTGAAATTTTTCATAAATAAAACAAGTAAAAAAAAATCTCCCCTTTTTCTTTTTTTCTTTTAAATTAACAAAACAAGGACAATATACAACCGTAATGGAATCACAATTAGTTATAGAAAGAAAACATATCGAGTCAATTAAAAGGTAATCCTAAACATGGAAAAATGTCAAACAATTAAATCGTTACGTGTTTCATAACTCAATTAAGACAAAAGATCAAATCCGATGTTCCCCAATTTTACTAAGCAAAAAATCACACCAAATATGTCAAACAAAAAAAAATGGAGCAACTTATTCTCCCAAATTATCAATGGCATAAAATTAGCCAAATCCACCATATATTAGTCACAAATTCAAATCATTTGTTCACAAATAAACCAAAATACAAATTTCAGAATTTTCATAAGTGAATCCCCAATAAAATTAGGGTTAGCCCCAATTTCGTTTTAGCATATGATAGTCTAAGATAATAAACAATCATGAATGGTAAAGAATCAAATAAAAAATCTCAATCACGCTTCGTTAATTTCAAATATAAAATCTGTCAAGAAAAGAAAAAAGAGATAGAATATAATCAAAGTTAAAAATGAACTTTCAATGCCTCATCAAACCTGTGAATGGGTTCTTGAGAACCCATTATTTTTGGCAAAAAAGAGGTCAGCGGCAGCGGTTTGAACAGGAAGTGGCGCGCTGGTTGGGGACGAAAGAGAGAGAAAGGCATTACCGGAGGGGCTCGCCAGTGGCTGGCGAAATTTTGCCGGATTTGTGATGATGTGGAGGTGCGGTTGCTGGATGGTTCACCGGTGCGATGGCGCCGATTTGGCCAAAAATGGTGGAGCGGTCATGGTGACTGTTGTCGGCTATCCGATGGTCTCAGCGGCAGATAGTCATAATAGTTTTGGGTGTAGAGAGAGAGAAGAAGAAGGTGTGGCTGAATTTTTTAGCAACGGGTATTAGGGTTAGATTTGGGTGATTTAAAAGGAAATAAGGGAAACTTCATGTCAGTCGTTGGATCAATTTTGATGAACGACTGAGATTAAAATAATTTTAAAATGAGTTAAAAATTAACTTTTAAATTGAGATCAAAATTGGTATCAATTTGGCTAAAATTGTCATCATTTGAATATAAAATTGACTAAAGATTAAACACAAAAGAAAAAAATCAGATGGAGCTAACTATTATTTTAAAAATAATAATAATAATAATAATAAACATGACATGTGACATATTATTTTAGAACCAACGGTAATAACAGAGTGATTTTTACAAAACATTACAATAATAGTAATAATATTAATAATAATAATAATAATATTATTATTATTATTAGTATTATTATTATTATTATAACACTAACAACAACAACAAAACTAAATGTTTGTAAATTATCGTGTGATCATTAGATAATTTAATAAATATTAACAAATTACATGAAATGTTATATTTAAATTAATAATTTATATGTAATACAAAAAAATTATAATAAAAGAAGTAAGAAAATTAATTGTATATTTTTAAATTGTGAATGTGACACTTTCAAGATTTTTTACTAAAATAATACGTAAAAAATATTAATATTTAAAATTAAATTTTTTTTATAAGTAGCAGTCTGGAAAGAGTATTGGGAGATCAAAATTGTTGTCAACAACTGTCCTTTGTTGCTTGAGAATGATGAAAGAATTGTCGAGCAAATAAAGTTGATGTAGTAGCTAATTTTGTCTAACAAAAAAATGGCTCATTGGAATTAAAGCAACAAGAGGTGATTTTAAAATAGTGTCATCAGGACTTTGGTTTTAAGTCGCCTACATATCTCTGGTTTTACAAGAATCAGCCCTTGTGTAGTTCTAGATTTTGGAACGAATGAGATTCCTAAAGAAAATTGACGAATATGGAACACGAGTTCATAAAATTAGGATATGCATAGTTTTGAAATGTGGAATGTCAATATGACTTAAGTTATGAAAAAAACATAGGGGTAAAAAGTTATGTTTCAAATGCGAGAGAGAAAATCTTCTCTTACACATTGAAAATTCAATAGTAGCTCAATTTAAGATTCTTCGAGGAATCCAATGTTGTGTTAAGATTCTACAAGGAACTCAATATTATTTTTAAGGTTCTACATGGAACCCAATGTCATTTTTAAGGTTCTACAAGGAACCCACTATTTATTTTTTCGGATTCTACAAGGAACCAATGTTGTTTCTAAGGTTCTACATGGAACCTAATGTAGTTTTTAAGGTTCTACAAGGAACACAATGTTGAGTTAAGGTTCTACAAAAAATCCAAGGTCGTTTTTAAGGTTCCACAAGGAACCCAATATTGTGTTAAGGTTCTATAATGAACTCGGTGAAATTTTTGGGGTTCTACAAGGAACCTAATATTGTTTTTAAGGCTCTACAAGGAACCTAATGTCGTTTAAGATAAAGAAGAACATGTCAAGATCTTCAACTTTAAGATTCACATAGCTTAAATGGTCCAACTAACCCAAGTCTTGCATTTCACCAATCCAATACTTGAAATCCATACCAATCTAACAAGATATCACAATTATATTATGACATAGTTCAATCTAACAAGGAATAAGCCTAGCGTACCTCAAATCCAAAGAATACTCAACAATCCACTAAACCTTTGCTTTTCCTTTCTGAGAAGCTTCTTCAAGATGCCAAGCTATCAAAAACACAATCTATACATCATTACGAGAACATCGATACCGATATTGCTCCCTTCTGCTTTGAGTCCAAAAATAACATCAAAAACCTCAAGTGGGTCCCACATAAGGAAAACATATTTTCAAGACCAACCTAATATTCATACACCATTAGGGAATCATAAACCTCAAGAAATAAGTGAAATAAGAGCTTATTTAGGCTAAAATCAAACCCTTGTTTTGGTCAAATAATCAAGAAATTCAAGCATGAAAATGAAGGATTCTTACCTTAAATCTGATGTTAATCACGAAAATATGTTATTCAAGATTCCAACTTACACCTAAGACTTAATTTAAGATTTGCATACTATTTTAGGGTTCCTTAGTCTCACATATAAGTGAAAATGCCCAAAATTCAACCCAAGGGTCCCGTTTTAGCCACCATAGGCAATCAGGTGTAGTGATCTCCATCCATGGATGAAGATCACACAAGGGAAATCACGGTCCCTCTTATGGTGATTTCCATAGGGCGATTATGCTGTCCCCTTGTGCGATCACGCACCTCTCAACACTAACAACTTGGGAAGTTTCAAAGTTTTCTAATGATGTTTCGGGATTCATTCGGAATCTGATACAAGCATATGAACTATGTAACTACACTAATTTTGACATTTCAAAAATAACAGAAAGTCAGATTTTCCATCCAAGATCATTTCAACCAAATAAAGGTCCCAAATCTAAATTCCTGATTTTTTAACTTTTCGACCAATAGGTCAAAATGTGCTCAGGTGTGTTGGGAACTGAACTAAAGGTCTACCTAGACTAAAATCAATATTTTAGAGCTTCTAGCATAGTTGGAATTTGCATTCGAGATCATTTTACTTCAACTTTCTCCCAATGGCTATTTGAAACCCACGAAGATTTTTAAACATGGAATTGACTCTAAAAACCAAATAAACCACCATTTAACCAAACTATCAGTTCCAAAAAGTCATAAATGACTTGGGAAGCTATAGAAAGGCTCTAAAAAAAAACAAGTGGGAACATGGAAAATGACCTTGAGGGTCATTACAAAAATATGAGCAGAATGAAAGTTTATGGAAAACGATAACATATAACAAAAAATACAATAATATATTTAGAAGTATGAAAAGTAAATAAATACTAAAACACATAGCCAAACAAAAGGGGAGAAGAGGGGAGGGGATAAACATGAAGGGACATATAAAAACATATAAAGGGAAAGGGGAAATGACTAACAGTAGAAAAATAAATCATGATGCGAAAAACAAACAATATCACTCAAACATAAAAAAAGAATAAAATTTAGGCAAATAGAGAGAATACCACATAAATTACAAATTCGTAATGGTTAGAACCAAATTATCCCTAGTAGATTCACCATTCTGCCGCACCCTATTTTTCTCATAAAAAGCAGGATTCAATGTGACAACTTTTTTGGGATGGTTTAAGAGTGAAGAGTCGCCACCTAATGAATTAAGTTGTGTTAAGGCACTATTCTAGTCTAATTAAGAATTTTTTAATTAGTCTACGTCACCAGAAATTGGGTAAGGGTTAAAATTATCTAAAAAAGAAAGGTGTTAGGCACCTTTCGAGATTCACAAATATGATTTTCAACCAAATTTATATTTTTATGTGGGGATTCTATTTTATAAACAAATGTCACTTATTTTATAAACTTTATATTACTAAGTGATAAAAATAATAGACATGCAACTTGATTATTTTAAAATTACTAATTATCTACGTGAGAGAAGAAACAGATGAATCAGACAAGCAAGGAGAAATAAATAACACATTTGATATAATAAAATTATTTATTAAATAAGAAAATCTAACCTACCCCAAATAATTACACGTGTAAATAAATAAAAGAGAAAAATAAATTCACAAGATTGAATAAAAGATTTATTTTGTTTTATTCGGATCAGCACCCTACTATTTAATTACTACCCAGCTCATTAACCAATAGTCAGGTTATTAACGGGTGACAATTTCGTGTGTCGCATTGTTGAATTATGCTTGGGTCACCATTAGCTCCGAATGTCTACCCACCTGTTACCTAGTTTGGTTTATTAAACTTAGAGCCATTCTAAAAGAAACTAGTGTTCCCAAAAATGCCTACCTGTCCCATCTTAATGTAATATCCCAAATTTTTGTCCTTGAAAAATTCTTGACCTTTGAGATTACTGCCCAAGTAATGATTCCCCGTACGAGTCATAAGGTGTCACTACTGGTCTTAGGACCCCAATCATAAGGAGACCAGTAAGGATTGTCTTTGTTTCTGCATTGGGTATGACTTGAGCTTAATGAGTCGTAAAGACTCCTTACGAGTCGTAATGTTCAAATTGTAACCTGACCAGTAAGTTATCCAAGATTTACCTAAGTTTATATCTTGACTATGGTTGAGACTTGATGAGTCATGGTAAGACTTGATGAGTCGTAAGATGGGACTCGTGGTCTCACCAGTGTGATTGCCCATATTTTCCTATTGTGTCTATGATTACGACTATATGAGTTATATGGTTTGGTCACACGTTGTAGGGTGAGACTTGTGAGCTAACCAATGAATATTTCCTAAGGTACTTCTCTGATTATGAGTCCTGGTGACTCATAAAGAGACCCCACGAGTCGTAAGGTCACCCGTGGTCATTGACGATAATTTTTAGTGTTTTTATTAAGGGCACTCTAGATATTTCCCTCTTTTCTTAATTGGGACCCATGATGTAAAATAACCTAAGGAACCCCATAACCCTTCATTACTCAAACAATCGCTCTCCCCTCTTCTCTCAAATTCCCCATTCAAGGGCAAAGCTAGGGTTTCAAGAGTTTGGTGTTTTAGGGCTCTAGGGTGATTTCTTCTCCAAATTTATTGGTGATTATGGCATGAATCTCTCTAAACTTGTGTTTTAAATCATGGAATAAATTGATTTAGTTTTCACATTATTTTTACATGAGTTTTGAATGATGGGTTAAGGGTTTTAGATAACGCTATTTAAATGTTTTCCCCGTGGCTTTTATGAATCAGTCATGGTTTTGAACTATTTGGGGTGCATGGGTGTGGTTAATAAGAGTGGGGGTCGTGGATTCCCCAAATTGATGGTTTTGAATATTATAGTTGGCCTGACTCAACCCAACCTTATGAAATTAGTTTTGTATATGAGTATATTCACATTGAACTACTTTTGAACCTGGAAATTGCATAAAAGGGATAATGAAAATTGAATGCTTTTAAAGGCCTTAATGGTCGTAGTTTGATTTGGAAACGGGTTTGAGTCCCACTTGGTTAAATAATTTAAAGTCCTATTGGCTAATAGGTTCGAGTCCCAAATGGATAAATATTTTATAGTCGTATTGGATGATGGGTTCAAGTCCCAGTTGGTTAAATAGGTCGGAGTTTTATTAGTTAGTGGGTTAGAGTCTCATTGTCTATTTGATTTGGCATGATGACATTCACTTGCAAGCTATAGTCGGTATGACGATACCACTAATGATTGCTTAAATGAATGACTCTTTGAATTAATGAATAAGTTATGTGCTAAATATTTTTAATTGGGCTTAAAGGGGGTTGTGAAGCTAAGCTGTGAAAGTGGAGGTATCGAAGGACCAATATTGGAAACTGTGTTTGCCGGTGCGAGGGTGTAAATGGCCAGTTGTTCGAGCCACCCTTACTTTATGATCAAGTGTTCATGTTATCCTTAATATGTGACTGGGTGGTTTGAGTCCCCTTTGTATATATGTTATGATTATTCTCCAGTTCGTGCAGCGACATACATTGGAGCCCGACTAGGGGGTGAGAGTTGGAGCCCATATAGCCTGTGGGTACTACTATGACAATTACGCTACATAGCCCAGGCTAATGTTGTAAAGTTCATGCTAATCCTTGTTCCCTATCCCAGCATGTTATATATATGTATATGCATATGACTGTGCATTAGTGTTGAATAATTTTAAACTTCCGATCATGGCACTATTTTATCCACTTATCCCTGAGTTACATGCTAGCGCTCAACCCACTAACCGTGTTCGAATGTTGTATCCCCATGCGATGCATGAAACGAAGACACTTCTATTTTTTATGTAGTAGTAGGTGGCTCTTGGATTATTTATGAGTTAGCTTGAAGTAGTGAGCCTCTTTTTTTCGAATGGCCTATTACTTCATGGTCCAATTTTGTCACAGACTATTTCCTTGGTTCCCCTTTTAGCTATTGTCAGGGCCATATCCCACTTAGATTGGTTTTGAGCTATTTACAGGCTTTGTGGATTACTGTGGATTGGGAGTTACTAGTTGGACATCTTTAAGTAATTTTAAGTTCTCAGATTTTCTATCTTGTTATATGTTCAAAATTCATCCGTTGTTAGTTGTATTGGGTTTTATTTGTCTAGGAAAGAGGGGGTGGTCTGTGGTCCTCGACAGACTTGAGATATCTGTCACAGCCAGGCCCTGATTCAGGTCATGAGACTTAATGTCCAAGAGGCATTGCACTTAAATAATTTTAATTTGGGGTCTAGACAAAGAAAAATAGGCTTTCTAGTTAGACTCAAAGATTCGCGTCAAACATTGTACATTGGACTAGCACGTAGCACATAATGTGTTGGCACCTAATTTTTACCCTCCATGACTAGTTTTGATTTCGAGTTCCTTTAATTTTAAATGAAATGAAAATAGTTATTTAATCTGGATAAATGCTTTGCTAAAACATCCATTTGGGTGAATTTTGTCATTCAAGTAATGAATTATATATTTTCATACTCATGCATAAGAGACCATATAATTTTGATTGCTTAAATAATTATCATTTCAAAAAATCAATTTTCAAGGAGGATATATCTTGAAAATTTTCAAAAAGAGGGGCAAATCTTAGTTTTAAATACATTTTTTATCATTAAAATGAGTTATCCAGAAAATAATTATTTTGATTTTATCAAACCAAGAAACTAAGAATTAAATTGGGTATCAATTCGTATCGAATTGTAGTTGAATTTTGTCAATTTATTGAATTTGATCAAAATTGAAATCAATTAGGCCATAGTTACAATACAATTAGCCAATTAATTTTCAATGTGATTAAAATTTAAATAAAATTGATTTAAATTTTAACCCTTGGCTATTGTATCCTAAATCACTACCCATTCCCATATAACAGCAGCCCAACAACAATATTAACAACACTAGACCAACCAAGCGACTCACACCAATATCTGACCCGACCCATCCTTTATTTCTTCTTCGACACAATGAAAAAATAGTTAGTAAATACGCGTACAACAAGAATAATGACATACAACACCACACAACGACAACAATAAAAACAACATCGAAAATAATTAACAAATAACAACAATATCGTATCAATTTTAACAACAGTTATATCGATAAAAACCCTAGCTGCCCCTTTATATTACCATTTTACCCCATTCGTGCAAGCCATCTATGGCTAAAAAAATTAGGTGCTTCCATTATTTTCAGTCCATGGTTTAGTATTTTGGGCAAAAACTATCTTGTCCCTTGGACTAATAAAGCTAGCATCTCTTTCTCTCCATCTCTCCACTGGTTTTAAGTATGAAGGCCATTAAATTACCATTGTCTCACTTTGGATGTCAAATTACTTAAGAAATAATTTCAAAATTTAGATTTGGAATCCATTCTTTCAAATCAAAACCCTAATCCCCACCCCTCCCCCCAAATTTTTCCCTATAAATAAACATTGAGGGATAGGGACTAGAGGGATTTTTGGGGAAAAACTTAGAGATTCTGGAGGAGCACTCCTCTAATATCATGTAACCAAAATTTGTTGAAACCATTTGAACACCGATAAAAGTTGAGTTAAACTTTGATCTCGAAGTCGGCTTTGTCAAGGGCCGTAGTTCCAATTCCAGCACCTAAAAGGTAAAGCCATCATCCCATTGAGATACTTTTCATGAACAAATAAATATATTTTTTTGAGTTATTTATTCGAGTCTCTTGTTTATGGTTCAATTTTAAGGAGTGATTGATGTGGTACAAGGACCTAAGAATACTTTTATGGCGATGTAGTTTGTCAGAATGCATCATCTTGTGTGTGTAATTATTGTAAATGTATCACTTTGCCTGTTAAAGTATGCAGTGACTATGGTTTGTAGATTGATAGTAGGATGAGAAAAAGGAGGAGACTGAATTGACTCTGGGCTCAATTCTAGTTGAAACCGCAAGTTGATGAATTTAATCTCTTACTTAGTGCTTGAACAGTGAATCTTTGTTCCCTATATTGCTCGCCTTAAGATTATTTGGATAAATCGATGACGTCTACTTAACTACATTTAAAAGTTAGTGGGTTGCCTCACGTAATTAGGGGATAAAAATCCATTCTTGGTCCTATATATTTGTGACATCTCTGCTTCCTGTAAACTCTTCTTTTCCTTTTTTGTTTATGTTTAAAACTTAGTCATCATTATAGTTGGCTTAATAACATCCTTCTCATGTAATCCTTTTTTTTATAAAAATCTGGATGTGTTTGATACAGGCTTAAAGGTATGTGTTTATAGAAGATTGGGACATAGATGTGGAAATTTGTTGTTTGAAATGGTTTTTGAACAATTTTTGGCCTAGGTCCTATTTGTTTTGTGCCAAAGGGTGTAATAGTATGTATTTTGATGTATTGTGCTTGGTTCGCATTGGAATGATGTAGTTATGTTGGAACTATTAATGGTAATTTTAGCAATAGGGTCTTAATATTTTGGAACCTTCATATTTTTACATAGTAGGGTATTTATCAAAATATTAGTTGGTGTTCTTCTTTGCTAAATTTTGGCCAAATAATAGAAAAATTTGAATCTGCTTTTGTATTTACTGATAGGTACCTCTGAATCTTTAAATTTTCCATAAAGAAATAGTGGTCCTCTCTTGCTTGCATTAAAATTTGTTTAGCGGTGAAGAATTGGGTAGTTGAGTATAGAGAATATGAAAGCTTGTGTCCTTTCTCCATGTTTGGTTGGTGTTAAATTATTTTTCCCTTTGAATGGCTTGTTGATTTTCTTTAAGTTGTTTGTGACATTTTGAATTTTCTTTAGCACATGATCTATATCTTATATGTTTGATTATTATGTTTTGTCTAAATCGACATTTGGTATACTGCTTTGCTCGTCGTATTATTAGTAGACGCGCACTAATCCTTATTCTTTATCTCTTTTGCATGAACTCATTTGAGTCCTTTTTGACTCTTTCCTTGCATCCTCGTTGGGTCTAACCCAAAATCGAGTCAAGACTTCAAGGCAAAGTCCTAAAAGAATTTTTTCACTAGTTTAAAGTAATATACGTGTCAAAAAGGCTAATATATATGTGATAAATGTCGAATATGAGGAAAGGAGGCTGATTATACAGGTGGAGGACTAAATTCGTGTATACATGACTGAAATATGGTCATATATATACTAGATATACAAGAAAATAGGAAAAAAATAGTTGTAATATACAACTGATATACTAGTTGTTGGAATAGATCCAAGAGTCCAAAAGCTGGACAACTTACTAACGGGCTAGCAAGGCAACTCTTAAACTATTGCTCTTTTTTTTTCTCCACGTATTCATTTATTATTCATGTTACTTGTCTTTAATTCTAACTTTAAATGATCCCCTAAGGAGTCGCCATTTCATTTTATTTTGATTTTCTTCGTTGTCATTTTGTTTTGATTTTCTTTATTATCATTTTGTTTTATCTTGATTTTCTTACTCAATTCATGTTTTCTCACTTGATTTATCGAGTTTAAATGGATTAAATTGATTCTTTCGATTGTTCTCCTTAAAATAACAGGACTTGTAAAATAGTGTATTTTATTTAAAGATGGTATTTGTTTCACCCATATAATTAATAGCCTATTGGGCTAAAGTAATTTCCTTCAAAACCTAAGAAACCAATCTTTCTTGAAAATTTTAACTTTTCGTAATTAATAAGAAACTTTTAATTTAATGCTCTCTTAACATTTTTTTCTCAATGTGTTATTTGTAACGAAATTGGTTTTTCTAGAAAAAGAAAGTAAATAAATAAAAAAAATAGCAAGAAAATAATTACCTCATCCTTTTTATTTCATAAAAACACAAACTTATTTCCTTCTTAAATTCGAAATTTTGCAACCTAGCTTAAACGGGTTTTTTTAGTTCAAGTAGAATATTCCAAGTTTGAATAAATAAATGTTATTTTAAAGTGTAAATAAACAATTTTAATATTTTTAAAATCAACTTTTTGCAAAGTTAGCCACCTTTATTAAGTTAGTCCAAAATTACTTTTTTGGTAACCGTTTTAAACAGACGCTCCTAAGTGCCTTAAAAACCTTCTTAGGGCATAAATTGAACCCTTACCCATTCTCTCTAGTTTTAAAGGTTTATTTCTATTTTTGAACCTTTGAAACCCTTTAAAGTTTTCTTGATATATTTCCTATAAAAATCAAGTGGCGACTCTTGTAATTTTCCTTAAAGTTATTTTGAAATTTTCCTAAAACTTTTGAAATAGTTTGAAAAGGTCAAAACCATTTTCTCTTAAATGAAATTTGAAAAGGGATAAAATAGAAATGGCGACTCTGCTGGGGATTTCACTAGGTTTCAACCAAATTTTTGGACTAACTTCTTTGACTAACTATTCGGGTTTGTATTATTTAAATTGTTTGTTTGCTTATGTGTTTAAATTTTTGCAAAATTTAGACTGTTGCATTTCACGACATACTTTCACATTCGAAATATATAAATTATTTGGGGTTTCTTGGATGTCCCGATCCTATTGTTCAATTCCAAATCAAGTGTTGGAAATACGACTGTTTATTGGCATATTATGCGTCCGATGACAGTTTGTATTTCTAAACTCAAGTCGTTCACTTGGGAACCTGGTCCAAACTCACTCTAGACACCAGGATAGAGCGAAATCAAAACCCTCTTTTAGGCATAAGCCTAGGACGGCCCAATACCTGAGGGGGTATTGGGCCCATTAGAAAACCTGCACTGTGTCTATTAGCCATGAGCCAATTATCACCAAATCATGTTTATGTGTTAAAGAAATCTATGTTTGTTCAATCCAATCCATTATCCTTTGGCGTAGGGGGAAGGCTTATTTTTATTTGCTTTCGTGTAGGAATGGCTCAACCATACCCCTACAAAATATTCAAGATGGTTACCGGACCTGATAACTTCCTAAAAGTAGGGTGGACTCATATGAGTGGAAAAGATAAAGAGATTGTTAGTACACATATCGGGTATCTACCTTCACTTATAGAGATAGATACTTGGCAAAAAATGATCTGTGTGCTCACAATACTTTGCGATGATGACAACATGGTGTTTTACTTTGGGGAAGTTGAATTGACCCCCACTATTGAAGAAGTAATGAATTGTTATGAGAGCATCCATATGTGTAAAAAAAAAAAGGAGCTCACCCGGCAAAAACATTCTAGTCCCTATTGTATAGAACTGTCAGAAGATCAGGGACGCCCTTTCAATCGGAGATGATACCTGGTTGGGGAAAGATGATAGAGATAACACACCTTTTTGTGAGTTGTATCTATGGTTTGGAAGGTATAATGCTTTTGATAAATTCAAACATAAATTTGAATCGGAGTCAAAATGGAAGGAGAAAGAGTATTCACTTTCGCAGTACGCTTTCTTGGAACTATGTTGTTCCCATAAGGAGAAAATGGCACCATTCATCCAAGAGTCATTATGGTGATGCATACCCCTTCTATGGAGTGGATTACGGTCCCACTAATTTATTCCATACCTTAGCCCCTATGATCGTTGTTGAAATATATCAGGCTTTGGAAAGGTGTCAAGGAAAGCATCATTTCTTCTAAGAGTGCAGCCTTATCTTGCAATGGTGAATGATGAAACACTTATTAAAAAATCCCAGAGTAGAGTAGCCAAACCCTCGAACAAGGGTGGATATTCTATCATTACGTGAAATTTATTTGTCCCGATAGAGGTTTAAGAGGAGAGGATCTCCAGAATTTTGGTTCAAGATTTTTGAGGAATTAAGAGATGACAACGTCCAGTGGTCAATCAGATACCTTCAACCCTAGAAGTACATTAATCGAGGGGACGAATAGCCCTTTTTAGTGCTTCCAGGTCTCAAGGGAACTCGTTCTTATAATCACGACAGAGTCCTTAATTAGGCAATTTGAAATCAAGAAAGAAATATTGTAAACGGTTCCTATGGTTAGATTCGCCACAAAGTATTGAAAAGGTGAAACTCCACTTAAAAAGTTCATGGTAGATGCGTGGAGGAAAAAAAAGATAAAGAAAGTCTCTTTTCGCATCAGATATGAACCCGAGGTTAGTGATACCTACAAAGAGTGGTTGACGAAGAATCTTGCCAGAGCATTGCTATCGGGTCCAAATATGCCTACATAAATTGTTAATGTAGAATTAGAAAATTAGATTCGGCTCCACAAGCTTCAAGATAAATTCTAAGAAAGTGAGATGACGTACTATCATATGCATATGGAGGAGGACTTAACCATACACTAACTGAGACAAGAGTTAAAGTGATTTAAGCAAGAGGTTGATGGTGCTAGGTGATGTTTGATTGATTTAGATGATTACATGGTTTCCCAAATTGATAGCATAGGGAAGATGACCTTTTGGAGTAAAGCACAATTATGCGGGAGTCACTTGATCACCAACAGATATTGCATATGGCATGAAGTGGACAAAGCTAAGAGGGTGAATACTGACAAATGATTATCTAGACACTAATGTTTTATATGTTAATCCCCTGCGTGGGACCTTATTCTTTTTCTCATGTTATTTTCCCTTCCCCTAAAGATTGTATCCTTTTTTGTGAAACTTTGTAGGATTTTATGCTCTTTATTTTTATATATATATATATATATATATAAATTGTGGGGATAATGGATTGGTTTCAAAATACATATACTTCCTTCAAATTCTCTAGGTCAACCCTTGGCTCAAAAGGGTCACCTAATTAAGATGCGTTTATTATCCTATTATTATGAGGTATAACTATTTTATGTGATATAATTGTTTTATGTGCTTACGTGCATTATTTGAATCAAAGGTAAATTAATCTAATCTTCAACAAAGTTTTAGAAACCCTCTAGGCCAAACTATATGCCTACTATCCAAAGTCCATCCAAAATATTCTAGGTCTCCAAGTCTCTCAGAAAGTCCTCAACCATTTTCGTTAAACGTATTCCTAATCTTTTAGAAAAATCAATCATGGATTTAAGGGCCATTCAAATGAAAAATGGGTAGTGGAGTTAGTCTAAGTGGATAAAATTCTAAAGTCGAAGACCAAGAGAATGAGTAGAAGGATAGATCAGGCTGACAAGGAAATTGCTAAAGTCAAATAATTGATTGCTCAAGAAAAGAAGAAGTTTGAGCAAGCTCAACCTTTAAATGTAAGAGAGGACAATTGGGCCAAGATAAAACGGGATGCTATTTGGAAAATTAGGATCAGGTCGGGAAATGAAAAGATCATCCTCAAATCTCAATTCAGAGGATATTTTTGGTACCCCAAGATTATGATATGCTCGTCAGTTTATCAAATTCTGAGAGATATGAGAGTCCTCCACCCTGACCAAATGGAAGGATTTGACTGTTCTCTCGAAGATGCTCGTAAGAAATGTTTTTATCATCCAAATCAACCTGGCCTTACCACTGATGAATGCATGACTCTAAAATCTAGAATTTACAACATGATCCACAAAGGTCAGATAAATAGTTTATGGGGGCCTCAAACTATTCTCCATTACGATTGTATTAATCCAGGCATGCCCGTCACTAATAATGTGCAGATTTATAAATATGACTTCACAAAGTTTGAATATACCTACCATGAACTCTATTAAAATCTCATCCATGCCAAGATCCTAGAACCACTGGAAAGAAAGCCTAACACAATGTCTAAGGTTTGGAAGAAATTCAAAGAGGTGTGTCTCTATCATGGAGGAATCAAAGGGCATAACTTAGAGACTTGCCAAGATTTTAAAATATATTTGGAGAGCTTAGTGGGGACTGGAAGGTTTGATTTGAAATTTCTATCATACCATCTGTAGAAAATTAAGATATGGAAGAAGCAGAATGAAGCGGGAATGCCTGCTCATATCTAGGATCTAGTGATTAGTCTTGTCATTTCTATTGCCATTTCCTTTCATGTTTTCCTGATGTAATGAACTCTAATGATATTTTAATGAAATGAGGTTTTATCCTTGCATATTTGAACTACGTATGGACTGATTTCTCCTTTATGAGATATGTAGGCAGCCTTTCGACTCGATCTCTATCTTTTAAAATCATTATATCCTATTTTTTCAAGTGGAGTCATATGAATCCAAAGTCAGTAGACTTGGAAAACATCTTGTTAAGATATATTTATCAGAAAAACCAATGAACAAAGTCCTCCCATTAATTCTTTTCTATTCAATACCCACCTGTGGATCAATTTGCCTAAGATAAAAGCAACTTTACGTGTTTACTTTATGTCAGATATCTTGCATTATTTACCACCAACATGATCTAACATATTTTCTGTTAGAGTTTTTTCTACTTTATCAGGTAATCAAGTAATTAGAAATTGAACTCTGTTCACAAAATGTTGGCTAAACATTAATACTTCACTATATCTAAGGCAAATAAAAATTCCTCCCTTTACCATTGCCAAGCTGAAGAGGAAAGAATAACTGGTAGTAGCTCATGATAATTCTCTCACCGAAATTACTGTTAGGGACGGTATGATAACAGCACAAGGTGAGATAATCGCTGAACTAACTAAAAGAATGGAGGAGCTTCAAGAATAAGTACAATGAGCAAAAGACATGGCTAATCAGGCCATTGCCACTAATATGCCAATCTTGGATAACCATACACTTCTACTCTGATTCTCTCATTTTAGCTCTTCTAACAATGGAAACCAATGAAATGACATACCCTCCACTTCTATGCCTAGACCTCCCACTTATCCCATCAATCCGTTATGCCAAACCCATACTCTTCCCACCTACAATACCAATCGAAAACAACACAAATGCTTACTACCCTCAAAGCTTCACTTTAAATTACCAAAATACCTCTACAAATTCCTTTACTTCCTAAAATACTCACCCCACTTTTAGTCTCAATGCCAACGCTCCCCAAAATCCAGTTCCTACATACCAAAACCTCGCTTATACCACTCAAAATCCTTTGATAAACAAAAATTTGCCTTTCGCCACCATCCACGCCATTGTAATACCTATATCTTAACATACATTCCCCCCAAAATCCAAAATTGACCATTATTAGGAGATAGAGAAGAAATGTAAGGTGCCTAAAGACAAACATACTAGGGAGCTACTACTGGTAAAAGAAGAGATCGCCAAGATTAAAAAGACACATGGTTTGCCTAATGCAATGGGGTTCAGTTATGATGACCTTAGTATTCACCCTGATTTGACCTTATCCAAAGGATTTAAAGTTATTATGTTTGAAATATTCAGTGATACTGGAAACCCTACTGCCCACTTGAGAGGATATTGTGACCAAATGATAGGCACTAGTAGAAATAAAGCATTGTCGATGAGTCTCTTCAGCCGAATACTGAGTGGAGAAGCATTAGAATAGTTTGGTTTACAAAAATTAAAAAAGTGGCCCGAATAGAGTGTCTTATCTAGGGGTTTGGTTAATAGACTTGATTATAATATATATATATGGTCCTTGGTAGATATTATTTGAACCGCATCAACCAAAATCCTAATGAATTTTTTCGTGAATATGCCTATTATTGGCGGAAAGTGGTAGAAAAGGTACAACATTTTATGACAGAAGAAGAAATAGTCATTGTGTTTACTCTAGCTCAGAGAGAGAGTTTTATGATAAAATGATATTTGTGGTTCGTGCTACCTTTGATGATTTGGTTAAGATTGGTAAAATAATTGAGGAAGGACTCAAGACAGGAAAAGTCAACAAAAACTCTGTTCAACTTGGATCTTCAGGTTCCCAAAGAAAAAAAGAGAGGATTTGTCTTTCTTATCCTCCAGTCCAAACCCAAAGTCAAAGAAATATTTTGGGTCCAATTATGGAAGAATACCATCACCATTTATATACCCTTTATGTCCACAAAATCCTCAACCAGTATTCTACACCCAACCTAGTCTCCAAGTTCCATAGTCAAATTTATCTACTATTCAATAGAATTACCCAATTCTATTAAAAATTATCCGCCCACTTACCAAGCTCCACTCCTAAATTTCCAAGCCTATTAAAAAGCCTTAGTTAACCAGAATTACCATCAATTCCCTCCTCTTACCAACCAAAATGACAATAATATAATATTCCTTATCCAAATAACGAAAAGAAAGTTACTAAGAGTTTCACTGATTTGGCTGAAAATAGAACTCAATTGTTCGAAAGATTAAATGCAACAGATCTCATCCAACCAATTCCACCAAAACCCACCAATACCAATTCCCAATTTTTCTATGTCAATCAATATTATGCACATCATTCAGGGGGTGATGGACACACAACTGAGGACTGTATTAATTTAAAGAAAAAGATTCAAGATTTGATTAATCACAAGGGAATTTCGCTTCAAACAGTGACACTAAATGTTACCATTAACCTGCTTCCAAACCATGAAGGAGAAATTATCAGTATGATAGAAATAGATGAGGAGTGAGTGGTGAGCACGTCTGTAGAGTGGACCAGCCTAGAAGAAATAAATAAAGTGAAAAAACTAGAAAAGGTAGTGGTTGCCTTAAGTGTTATCGAGAAGCCCAAGTTTGTTGCATTTATCGCACCTCATCAAGACTTTGCCTTGGTGCCCACAAGAGAATAATTTTTGGTGGAAGTTGTCGCTTCACAAGGAATAACTACACCGGGAAGATGCTACACTCTAGAGGAGCATGCTAATGATGCATACAAGAATGGTGTGCAAAAAAAGCCAATTACTAACGAAAAAGTTGAAGAATTTTGGAGAAGAATACAGCCAAAAGAATACTCTATTATGAAATATTTGGAGAATACCCCTACTCAGATTTCTATTTGGGCATTGCTTATGAGTTCTCAATATCATAGATAAGCCTTAGTGAAAGTCCTCGAAGAAGCCAACATACCCGTAGGAACAAGTACCGAAAGTTTGGTGGCCATAATAAGTAGAGTGGCGGGTGACCATCGCATTAGCTTTGGTGAAGATGAGTTACCCTTTGAAGGGGTGATGCATAACAAAGCATTACATATCACTATCACATGCCAAAATAACATCGTTAACAGAGTATTAATTAGTGATAGATCTGGTCTGAATATTTTTCCATTATATATTATGACTTAGTTAAACTATGATATAAGGAAAATTTATCAAAACACAGTGAATGTAAAAGATCTCAATGGGGGTCAGAGAAACACCACTAGGGAAGTAAAGTTGCATCATCAAATAAGGCTTGTAGAGTTCCTAGTTGAGTTTCAAGTGATGAACATTACCACAAGTTACAATCTACTCTTTGGAAGGCCTTGGATTCAGGCAGTGGAGGCTATTTCTTCAACATTACACCAATTAGTAAAATTTGTATGGAAAAATAATGAAGTGGTCATCTATGGTAAAGGAAACCATCTGAGTCACCCTAATGGTTATGTTCCTTTGATTAAAGAAATGTTTAAAGGGAGTGACTTTTATATGGCTAGGATCATGAATGCAGCTGAAAAAGACCCAACTTCCTATGATCCAATGCCTTATATCTACAAGATGCTGGCCACTATTATGATGAGAATCGGTTTTGAGCTGGATGCATCTTAGGAAAGAATTTGGATGGAATAATTGAGCCTATTGCAATCCCAGAGAAGTTTTCCAAATATGGCTTAGGTTATGTGCGAAGTAAAGAAGGTAAAAGACAGACAAAGAAGGATGCCCCAGAATTTGCAAAGAGGTTACCTTCGCTCTACTAGTCATTTACTATATTTGTAAAGGCTACAAGCGATGGTATCGAGGATGGAATAGGGAACTTGTTCGAAGAGTGTGATGCTTTAATATAAGATTTCCCTGATAAGACCAAGATAAAGAAAGATGAACCAAGGGAGAAGTTGTCGAAGTGGACTTCCACTCTAATTATAAATCCCCGATTGATGTGGTAGATGAAAATATGAAGTTTAACTTTTCCAAAATTGGTGGTAGTAAGAATGAGGCTCAAGACCCACTCTTTAAGTTTTATTTACCTCATTTTTGCTTTTTATGTTTTCCAAAAGGGTCAAACCCACACTAGTGCAGATCATAGCCAACGTTTATAATGTTCTAAGTTTCAATAAAAGCCTCCATTATTGTGAAAATATTGTTCACTTAATTTTGTTACATTATCTATAATCTAACTTATGTTGTTTATGATTTCAGTAACAATAACTTAAAATATGCCAATATCATTTCATGCCAAGAGCTAAATGAATAATCAAAGCAAATGATGATGAATGGGAAGACTATGATGATGAAACAATAGCCCCAAACCATTTAACAAAGGAACTAAAATTATTTTTAGGATCGAGAAAATCCAACCTAGAGGAGTTGTTAATCTAGGTGATGGCGACAAAGTCAAAGAAACCAGAATTAATGTTCATTTTACAAAAACACACAAAGGAAATTGCCTGGTTGTTTAAGGAATACATATATTTAGTTGGTCATATGATGACTTGCCAGTATTGAGTATGTATATCAAATCAAATAAGTTGAAAATTAATTCCGGATTCAATCTTGTGAAGCAAAAGTTGCAAAAATTCAAGCCAGATCTGAGTATAAAAATTAAGGAAGAAGTCAGTAAGCAAATACAAGCCAATGTGGTTGAGGTTACAAAATATCCAACATGGCTAGCCAATATTGTTCCATTACCAAAGAAGTATAGAAAGGTAATGATTTGTGACGATTATAGAGACTTGAACAAATCCAGTCTAAAGATAACTTTCCATTATTCAATATCTACATTCTCATTGACAACTGTGCAAGGCATGAAATACAATCATTTGTGGATTACTTTGTGGGGTATAATCAAATATTAATGGACGAAAAAGATGTAGAGAAAATGGCTTTCAACTCACCTTGGGGTATTTATCACTATAGGGTGGTTCCCTTCGGTCTAAAGAATATTGGTGCTACGTATACGAGAGCCATGACAACCATATTTCATGATATGATCCATAAGGAGATTGAAGTGTACGTTTATGAAGTGATCATCAAATCTCTCAAGAGTTTGGACCACTTGGCTCAGTTGTGAAAGTTCGTTCATCAGTTGTGGAAGCATAATTTGAAGCTGAATCCTGCCAAGTGTGCTTTTGGGGTACCAACTAGGAAGCTGTTTAGTTTTATAGTTAGTAGGAGGGGCTTTGAGCTCGAACCCTAAAAATTTAAGGCTATTCAAGAACTACCACTTCCCAAGACCAAGAAGGAAGTCATGAGTTTCTTAGAAAGATTGAATTATATTAGTAGGTTCATACCCCAGCCAATGGTTATTTGCAAACCAATCCTTAAGATGTTAAAGAATGATGCACCAAATAAATGCACTGAGGAATGCCAAAAAGCTTTTGACAAAATCAAGGATTATCTATCTAGTCCATCTATAATAATTCCTCCAAGAGAAAAAATCCCTCTGTTGTTGTATTTATCGGTCCCAGACAATGTATTTGGATGTGTCTTAGGAAAACATGATGAAACTAGAAAGAAAAAAAGAGAAATTTATAACTTGAGTAAAAAGTTCAATCCACATGAGGCTCAATACATGCTATTGGAAAGAACACGTTGTGCATTGACCTGGGTGGCCCAAAAGCTGAGGAATTACCTGACATCATATACAATATATCTCATCTCCAAAATAGATCCTTGGAAGTATATATCTCCAAATGGCAATGCTATTGAGTGAGTTTGACATTGTATATGTGACTCAAAAGGCGATCAAAGGCCAAGCCCTAGCAAATTATCTTACAAAGAATCCAGTTGATGAAGAATATGAGCCACGTCAAACTTATTTCCCTGATGCAGAGTTATTGTTCGTAGGAGAGGACATTGCTGAAATATACCCAGCTTAGAGATTGTTCTTTGATGGAGAGGTTAATTTTAAGTATTCAGGAATTAGGATGGTCTTAATATCAAAAATTGGTAAACATTATCTGGTTACCGCCAAACTACGCTTTCCATGCACCAATAATATGGTTGAATATGAGGATTGGATTCTCGAACTCAGATTAGCTATTGATATGAATGTTCGAGAGCTATTAGTCATTGGATATTTTGATCTATTAATTCACTAGGTTCAAGGTGAACGGGCCGTAAAGAAACCTAAAATCACTCCATATGTAGAATTTTTACAAGAGTTATGTATAAGATTTAAGAAGGTAGAATTCAAGCATGTTCTAAGAATACAAAATGAGTTAGCTGATGCTTTGGTCACTATATCTTCCATGATCCAACATCTGAATCAAAGTTATATTAATCCATTGGAAATAAGCTTAGAGGAGCAACTTTCACATTGTGCACAAGTTGAAGTAGAACCAGATTGAAAGCCATAGTACTTTGATAACAAGAGGTATTTAGAAGTTGGGGCATACCGTAAAGATACAACCGTCAATCAGAAGAAAACAATTCATCAGATGGCCAATATTTTTTTTTGAATGGGGAAGTCTTTTACTAGAGGACCCCCGATTTGGGATTTCTGCTTGTGTAGATTCCATTAAAGCTATAAAATTACTCGAAGAAATTCATGCCAGAATATGTGTACCTCATATGAATGGATTCACTCTAGCCAAGAAGATCCTAAGAGCCGGCTATTTCTGGATGACCATGGAATGTGACTATAGCAAGTTTGAACAAAAATGTCATAAGTGCCAGATATATGGAGACCTGATCCGGGTGCCCCCACATGAACTTAATGTTATGTGCTCGCCCTGGCTGTTTATAGCTTGGGTCATGGACCCCATCGGTCTAATTGAGCCCCCATCTTTTAGTAGACACAAATTCATCTTAGTTTCTATTGATTACTTCACCGAGTGGGTAGAAGTTGCCTCATAAAAAGCTATAACCAAGAAGGTAATAGCAGATTTTGTCAAAAACAGCTTGATTTGTCTATTTGGGATACCCGAGTCAATCATCACAAAAAATTAAGAAAAATTGAATATTTATTTAATGAAAGAGATATGTGAACGGTTTAAGATCACTCATCAGAATTCAACACTCAAAAGAATGGAGCAGTAGAAGTCGCCAACAAGAACATCAAGAAGATCTTAAGAAAGATGGTTGATAGTCACCAATTGTGGCATGACATGCTGCCTTATGCCTTGCTGAGATATCACACGATAGTTAGAACTTCGACTGGGGAAACTCCTTATGTGTTAGTTTATGGGACAAAAGTGATAATACCCACTGAAGTTGAAATACCGTCTTTAAGACTCATCCATGAAGCAGGATTTAGTAATAAAGAATAAGCCTGTGCCCTCTATGAACAACTTATGATGATAGATGAAAAGAGGATGAGCGTTGAATGCCATGGCCAATTATATCAACAATGAATGATTCGTTTTTTCAACAAAAGAGTAAGAGCCACCGTGTTTGATATTGGACAATTGGTACTCAAATGCATATTTCCTCACCAAGAGAAATACAAGGGGAAGTTTGCTCCAAATTGCCAAGGGACTTATGTATTCTACAAAGTCAGATCTGGAGGAGCCTTGATCTTGATCTTGACTTATTTCCTTGTAATTGCTTTTCTCATTTGTAATCACTTTTATGCTTTGTAGTAGCTTTAAAATTTCCCATCATTTTATGTATGAACTGTGTTTAACCTGAATTCTCAAGAATGAGATACGTAGGCATCCTATGTCGGCTTCGGTCAACCCCCTAGGAGAAAATTCCCTTTTCCTTTATGTATGAAATACGTTTGACCTGAATTCCCAAGAAGAGGATACGTAGGCGACCTGTGTCGGCTTTGGT
This sequence comes from Capsicum annuum, assembly GCF_002878395.1. Taxonomy (NCBI): domain Eukaryota; kingdom Viridiplantae; phylum Streptophyta; class Magnoliopsida; order Solanales; family Solanaceae; genus Capsicum; species Capsicum annuum. The sequence continues at coordinate 100,688,562 of NC_061116.1, read as the reverse complement.
TAACCCCTTAGGAAACTTTATTTATATTCTCTATGAACTACATTTGACTTGAATTCTCAAAAATGAGATATGTGGGTGGCCTTTGTCGACTTCGGTCACCCCCTTTTGATTATATCTTTATTTTTTCTTATATTGTGAGAACTATGTTTGACCTGATTCCTTTCAACGGGATATGTAGGCACCAAAACATCTCGGTCATACCACTCTAGAAAAATGAAAACTGAGGTAGAATTTTTTTAAAAAAATCTCAAAAATTCAGAAGAAGAAGATCAACCTCTAGCAGTCGAGAAGAAAAATCATACGGGGATTTAATAAAATTGAGTTTGAGGAAAATATTAGTAAATGGGGCAAAAATTTTAAGGAAGACCTTAAAATTTCCACCATACCGTGCTAAGGAGTTCAAAGACATAAACAAAAGTTTCATTAGCGTCAAAAGAGCATAATCAAATCCATAGACCCTCAGCTCATCTCCAAAACCTTTTAGCCATAATACCAAAAGATCGCCAAAGCTTACTAATAGAATGACAGATGTGTCAATGCCTCAATCTAAGAATGTTCATTAAAGCTTGTACATGACATGACTTAATTGACAGAGATTCCTACCAATCTTATAAAAAGATTTTTGAAAATTTAACTATTTGTAAAAGTACCTACTTTAAATTAATTTATGCTTTGATTTTGCCCTAGACTCACCAACCCAGCGAGTTGAAGTAGGAGTAAGAATATGATAAACACATGAAGAAAAGGAGAACTCGGTGATGACAATAATGGGAGTTGAAGACCAAGGAGGTCAACACAGATCAGTTTGGCCAAAACTAACAACTTTTCTATAGATGCAGGATATCCTGAAGCCAACAAAAACCAACAAACAAAGCACTTATTCAATATATTCCTTTCGTCTAAAGGAATACAACAAAGCCAAATGTCCAAAGGCTGACCAAAAAGGTAGGAGGGTTAGGAAACTACCAATAGTTAAGTTTCCCAAAACTAACCAGTTTTTATGGTTATCGATTTCATCAGATATAAAAATAAAAATTATGACTAACACAAATCCCCAGCAAATTAGGGATCATAAAGAACATACGACGTTTGAGAATTGTATATGTAGACGGTCCAATATGCTAATGGATGGTCAAAGTGATGTTTTATACAATCGTTGTATGGTTATTTGTATATATCAATATCTTCCTACTGCATCATATCATGACAATAGGTACATCACATAAGGTCCATATGTAAGACCCCGCAAAGTTCTCTCGTAGTTTGAGCTTAGAGCGTGTCAAGTGAAATGTAATTCCGGTCTTAAAAGATCAAGAATTGACTTCCAAAGTGAGAAATATTTTAAACCATCTAGAATTTCCCTAACATTGCTTTTTTCATGTAGAGAATTGAATAAGCTTTCCTTCGATACCAAATTTGCCCAAATCCGATACTCGAACGAAGAGTTAGAGCCATTTTAGTGAGACGGTGTACCACCTGGTACTTTAGCGCATCGCGGAGCCAGCCAAAATGGCAATTGTCAAAATCCAGTGAGCCTCTGCGATTCCACCATATCGCGGTGTCTTTCTAGTTCGCAACCAAGGTGGAAACGTGATTTCCACCGCGTCGCGCCATAAAACAGTTTCCAATTATCCAATTTCTAGTAAGCTGGCACAATTATGGCGCATCGCCAGCGTGTAAAATTGGGATTTTTCCAGTTTTGAATTTTAATTCCAAGGGCAAGACGGTCATTTTTATACCCCTATATATACTCTTTAACATGATATTTCTCTTTATTTCACCCAAATATACTAGTTTTCTCTTAATTTTCCTCAAGAACAACCTAGGGTTTCAACCCAAAAGTTCAAGAACTCAAGATTCCTCCGTTAATTTTTCAAGAATCAAGAAACTAAGGTATGCAAATGTTGATTCTTGGGTTCCTTTCACCCAAGAAGTTCAAGAATCCTTTTCTAAATTCAAAGATCTTATATTTATGAGTTTTTCATGATTCATGTGAATTAAAGTTGAAGTTCATGTTATTTTGGAGTTTTAATTCATGATTTGGTTACAAAGTTTCAAGTTTTGATCCTAGTATGTGATATTCATGTGATGTTCATGGTAATTTCAAGTTGCATGTTAAGTGATGTGTTTATTTCAATTAAGTGTAGAAATTGTTGAGTAACAAAAGCATGCTACCCATATGTTTGATAAAATGCTTATGTGATGGAATTAGGGCCATTATAGCATGTTGACTAGAAATCACCAATTGTGTGGAAATGTGTGCATGTCAAGTGTTTGTTGAAAAGCCTTAGTGCATGATTTGTGAAATGTTAGCATGAAATCCCCTAATTATGTGCTCTTCTATGCATGATAAGTGTTTGTTGTAAGATCTTGTTGAATGGAATATGAGCCAATAGCATGCCTCCCTATACTATCGCATGTTTATGATTTCCAAGTTCTTGAAGAGATGCTTTAATGATTGCAATGGTGAATGAAAGTCCATGGTTATGATTATTTAAGATGGTTATGTCCTACTTTTATGTTATCGAGTCCTGGGGGTATTTATACCCGACAAATTAGTTGTTGTCTAGAGCCATGTTAATTTTCACGATTGTTTCAGTCAAGCCACGATCCTTAGAACTCAGTCAGTTACAAAATTCAATGCTCTCAGACAATTATAGAACTTAAGAAATATTAGTAATCTAAGTATCATTAGCATTCGATCTTCAATTCATTACTCAGCTCAGATCTTAGTAGTATTCAAGAATTCAGTTCAGACCTCAGTAACATTCAAGTAATTAATTCAGAACTTAGTATCATTCAATCAGATAATGAGATTTAGTAGTATTCCGTCTGTCTTTAGAATCAAGTGAACTCAGCTTAACTCAGTTACTCAGTATGATCAGTAATAGATTAAGCTCAGTCTAGTACAGTTTAAGAAAAAGAATCAGTTCAGATTCTTTCAGTTGGGAGTAGGACTTAGCAGCGAGCGAACCTAGGGATAGGGACTCACCCATTAGAGGGGACTGAGATCCCTAGGAGCAATCCTTAAGTTTCAGAACTACATAGCCAGCATAGGTATAAGATGTCACCCACTAGATAGGACTAAAATACTCATGGATCACCTGTTAGTATATTATATATATAGGATTGATCTCGGGGGTCACCCATTAGATAGGGCTGACTCCACAAGAGAGGTCTTTACCTGTGGTATGGTACTGACACCCTTCCAACTGGGGTATAGGTTGGACCCTAACTAGCTAGAACGGGCATGTCGATTAGATGACTACCTCCCACAATCTTAGTTTCAAAATTAGTCAGTAAATAAACTCAGGTTAGTAGTACAGAGTATAGATAGTCAGATACAGTCAATCATTTATGATTATCAACATACTTAGAGATCACCCGCTAGATAGAACTGGTCTTAGATTTAGGTAATCAGCTTCAGTATTATCAGATTCAGAGATCACCCGCTAGATAGAACTGATCTTAGACTAAGTCAAATTATATTCATTATCTGTGTATACAGAGATCATTCGCTAGATAGGACTGGTCTCAGATTCAGTTAAGTACTCTTATTATCAGTAGATACAAAGATCACCCGCTAGATAGGACTGATCTTAGATTTCAGTCGAGCATTCCTATTATCATTAAGTTCAGATATCACCCACTAGGGAGGACTGATCTTAACATCAGTACTCACTTATCAATATTAGAAGATTCAGTTATTCAATATCTCAGTATTAGTAGTGAGTCCAGACGTCAGTAAAGCAGTATTCGAGTGTCAGTGTTTAGTGTCACAATTATTTCAGTTATGGTATGTGCATTCATGCATATGTCCTCATTCAGTATTTTCATGATTATTCAGTTAAGAAATTGTTCATGCATAAGCCTTTGTATTTAGCCTTACCTCATCTTGCATACTCAGTATATTCCCACGTACTGACGTATTTGTGCTATGGTGTTTTACTTTACACCATAGGTTCAGAGGAACGAGATCCAAAGCACCCTTAATAGCTCAGTCCCAGTCAGCAGCAGTAGACGTGGCAGTAAGTCCTCTTAATTCTAGGATGATCCTTATTTTATTATGGCATTAGACTCGATTTATTTTCAGTAGATGGAGTTAGTTACGGACATGTCCCATCAGTTCCACAGTTCAGACAGTTAGAGGCTTTTCAGATAGATGTATTAGTATTAAATTTTTCAGTATTAATTATTTTGGATGTTTTGAACCTTATGGTAAGTTTTCACTAGTTTTTCCATATTTATTTCATTATATTATACAGTGCTCATTTAAAATATCAGAAAGAGTTAGCTTGTTTTCCCTCGAGGTCATAAGCACCGTGTGGTATTCCGGTTCTAGAAAATCGAGGCGTTACACTATACCAAAATGGCCATACCATAAGGTCCATGCCAAGAGGGACACGTTGAGAGGGTCGTTCTATAATGGCCATCCCAAGAATACCAGTCATATGGGTTATGTACAGAAGGCCATATCGCCCTCTTCGACTAGTTTCAAAGAGACCAAATCCAAGGGCATCTCTAAAGTGCACTTGATGCTCGTGATTAATTCAAAGTCTTCTATACCCATTAATCATAAAAAAGTAAAGGAGTCTAGCATTGAAGGATGTTTTAAATAATTTCCATATATATCCATTAATCACGCAAAGATAAAAAAGTCTGGCATTAAAGGATATTTTAAAGCTTTCATATCTGATCAAATCACGCAGAGGCAAAGTAGTCTAGCATTGAGAGATATTCATCAGCTTTAAGTGCATTAATTACTAAAGGTCTAATGGTATTCACCATCGGACCTCAAGAAATATAGAGTCCAAAGGATGTCTATAAGTCGTTATCCAAATACGTATGACATACTAGATTTTTTAAGGGTTCATAATTAGAGGGTCGTCTATAGGTCACATCATTTGAGATAGGACAGTGTGCAATATTATCCATGAGTTGATAGTCTATGGATCATTCATAAACCGCAACAACATCCTAACCAAATAGTGTGCAAGGTTACCCAAAGATTGACGATTTGAAGGTTATCCATAAGTCACAACTAAATCCTTACCAAAAAATATGCAAGATTTTGAAAATTGATAGGTCCACGGGTTATCTATAAGCCAAGTCATATCCAAGATTGATTATGAGCAGGATTACCCAAAGACTACCAATTTGAGAGGTATCTATAAGTCATATTATATCCAAGGTCAGATGATATGCAAGAATACCTGAGAGCTAGCAATTCGAGGGATGAATGTAAGTCAACTCTTATCCAAGGCCAGATAATGTGCAGGATTACACAAAAGCTAGCAACAAAAAGAATATTTGTAAGTCACCTCACATCTAACATCAAATGATGTGCAAGATTACCCAAAGACTAACAATTCGAGGGATATCTATAAGTTGTATCCATATAAAATATGCACAAGACTCCCCAAGGTCAAATACAAGAAGCATTATAGGTGACTAAAAGGGTTACCATATCAGCATAAGAATATGCGGTTGCAGGGACCATTCTATACAAAGTGTCGTTGGTATCCAAGAGGGACACCACACTTTAAAGAAATTTTCAACCGCAAAAACAAATATTTTATACAACAACCAAGAAGATTTTTGTGTCGATTTCCTTAAGAATTGACGCCCTCTAAATAGGTACATGAGATGATGACATTTTTCCCAGGTAGCAACTCATGCGGAGATATGGTAAAAGACTATAAACCTATTAGTGAATTATGTTTATCACTAACAATTTTGTTGAGATGTTAGAGCATCCGAATGGATGAAAATCTCAAACCAAAACTTTTTCTTAATAGCGAACTAGGACATAGTCCAAAGAGGAATATCAAACTCTTGGGATGCGAGCTAAAAGATGATTTCCTCCACCATCAAACCACATCCCTATCAGAAGGCATGTAGTTATTTTGGGGTTTTGGTTTCAGTTTCATAGTTGGAGTATTTCTAAACTCACGCCGAAAGTAACTTTTCTTTTCCTTCAAATCAGAGTGACGTACACCTAGAGCTCGGAGAATTATGTCTATGTAGCTCATATTTACATGTGTAAGAGCCTCAAATTTTTTAACTGAGATAATTACAAGCCTCTAGTCCCTAGCTAAATTGTTTGTCGCCTATCATGAGCCAAAGGTCGTCTTACCATAAAAGATTACCTTTTCCACCAATCTAGTGGAACTACAGGCAGTCTGATTTCCCGAATCTCATAGATATGTAGGCTGGGATCTTTATTGAAAACTCGACTGTATTCCAACCTCCACCCAATCCACTTATTCTCTAGCTTTTTGGTTTCGTCAAAATTTAAAAACTGAGATAGCTTGTGAATCTTTTGAAAATCATGCTAAAAATCAAACGTTATGAACTACAAGTGGCCTGAATTCTCATGTAATCTAAGATATGTAGGAAACTTGGTACTGTGTCCCGGCCATGATTCCTCAAAACTTATGCAAAAACAACCTCTTTTGAGAAATGAATTTGTTATCTAACAAAATTAGGAACATCAAACTCCCTTTGCCCAGGGTTACTTGCACTCACCCTACCCAAAGGGAGGGGGAAGTTCTTGACTCCTAATTTTTATTCTCCACGACTAGGTTTGATTTTGAGTTCCTACGATTTTAAATTAAATCAAAATATTTATTTTAGTCGGATAAATGCCTTGCTAAAATATCTATTTGGGTGAATTTGTCATTCGATTAACGAATATATATTTTCATACTTACGCATACTAGATCGTATAATTTTGATTGCTTAAATAATTATCATTTCAAAAATCAATTTTCAAGGAAGATCTATCTTGAAAATTTTAAAAAGAAGGGCAAATGTTTATTTTAAATATATTTTTTATTGTTAAAATGAGTTATCCAAAAAATAATTATTTTGATTTTATCAAACCAAGAACTTAGAAATTAAATTGGGTATTAATTCGTATCGAATTGTAGTTTAATGTTGTCAATTTATTGAATTTGATCATAATTGAAATCAATTTGACCGTAATTGCAATATAATTGTCCAATTAATTTTTAATGTGATTAAAATTTAAATAAAATTGATTTAAATTGTAACTCATGGCTATTTTAGCCTAAATCCCTACCCATTCTCATATAACAACAACCCAATAACAATATTAACAACACTAGCTCAACCAAGCGACCTACACCAATATCTGACCCGGCCCACCTTTTATTTCTTCATCCACACAAAAGCAAAATAGCTAGAAAATATACGTACAACAAAAACAACGACATACAACACCACATAATGACAACAACAGAAATAACATCGACAACAATCAGTAAATAACAACAACAATATATCAATTTCAACCCTAGCCTCCCCTTCATATTACTATTTTAACCTTTTTGTGCAAGCCATCTATGGCTAAGAAATCAGTTTTTTTCAATATTTTTAGTCCATGGTTCAGTATTTCGGGCAAAAATTAACTCGTCCCTTTGACCAATAAAGCTAGCATCTCTTTATCTCCATCTCTTCACTGGATTTTAAGTACAAAGGTCATCCTTTGTCTCACTGTGGATGTAAAATTCTTTAAGAAATCATTTCAAAATTTGGATTTAGAATGCATTCTTTCAAATCAAAATCCTAATTCTCCCCCCCCCCCCCTTCAAATTTTCCCTATAAATAAACATTGAGGGATAGGGGTTTAGGGGGATTTTTGGGGGGAAACTTAGAGATTCTGGAGGATCACTCCTCTAATCTCAAGTAACCAAAAATTTGTTGAAATCATTTAAACTCTAACAAAAGTTGAGTTAAACTTTGATCTCGAAGTCGACTTTGTCAAGGCCCATAGTTTCAATTCGTGCACCATAAAAGGTAAAGACTTTATCCCATTGAGATGTTTCTCATGAACATATACATATCTTTTTTTAGTTATTTGTTCAATTATCTTGTTTATGATTCAATTTTAAGGGGCGATTGATTTGGTACAAGGACCTAGAATACTCTTGTGGCGATGTAATTTGTCGGATGTGTCATCTTGTGTGTGTAATTATTATGAATATCTCATATTGCTTGTTAAAGTGTGCAGTGACTATTATTTGTAAATTGATCGTAGGACGAGCAAAAGAAGGAAAATGAATCTATTCTGGGCTCAATTCTAGTTGAAGTTGTGAGTTCATAAATTCAATCTCTTACTTAGTTCTTGAACCTTGAATTTCTGTTCCCTCTATTGCTTACCTTAAGATTATTTGGATAAATCAATGACATCTACTTAACTACATTTAAATGTTAGTGGGTTGCCTCACGTAATTACGAGATAAAAATCAACTCTTGGTCCTATATATTTGCGACATCTTTGCTTCCTATAAACTCTTCCTTTTCATTTTTTGTTTATGTTTAAAACTTAGACATCATTCTGGTTGGCTTAATATCGTCCTTCTCATGTAATCCTTTTTTCAAAAAAAATTTAGATGTGTTTGAAATAGGCTTAAAGGTATGTGGTCATAGAAGATTGGGACATAGATAATGTGGAAATTTGATGTCTGGAATGTTTTTTGAATAATTTTTGGCCTCCTGTTTGTTCTGTGCCAAAGGGTGTAACAGTATGTGTTTTGATGCATTGTGCTTGGTTCCTGCTGGAATTATGTAGTTATGTTGGAACAATTAATCGTTATTTTAGCAATATGGTCTTAATATTTTGAAACCTTCATATTTTATATAGTAGGGTGTTTATCAAAATATTAGTTGGTGTCTTCTTTGCTAAATTTAGGCTAAATAGTAGACAAATTCGAATCTGCCTTTGTATTTACTGATAGAGACCTCTGAATCTTTAAATTGTCCATAAAGAAATAGTGGTCTTCTCCCGTTTGCGTTTAAATTAGTTTAGCGATGAAGAATTAGGTAGTTAAGTACAAAGAATATGAAAAGTTGTGACCTTTCTCCATGTTTGGTTGGTGTTAAATTTTTTTTCCCTTGAATGGATTACTGATTTTCTTTAAGTTGTTTGCGCTATTTTGAATTTTCTTTAGCACATGATCTATACCTTATGTCTTTGATTATTATTGTTTGTCAAAATTGACAATTGGTATACTGCTTTGCTCGTAATATTATTAGTAGACATGTACTAATCCTTATTCATTTTATCTTTTGTGCATGAACTTGTTTGAGTCCGTTTTGGACTCTTTCCTTGCATCCTCGTTATATCAAACCCATCATCAAGTTATGACCTCAAGGTAAAGTCCTAAAAGAACTGTTTTTGCACCAGTATACAATAATATACGTGTCAGAGAAGCTGATATACATGTCATAAACAAAGAATATAAGGAAACGAAGCTGATTATACAGGTGGAGGACTAAAGTTGTTTATACATGACTAAAATACGGTCATATATACACTATATATACAAGTAAATAGAGAAATACAGTTGATATACCAGTTGTTGGAATGGATCAAAGAGTCCAAATGTTGGACAACTTACTAGAGAAAATTGAAGGAAATGTGTCATTTAAATCTTGAATGAAGGACTGGTGACATTGACCAACTTAAAGGTTCAAACATAATTAGGAAACTTGATTAAGTTAATTGTGGACTTGGTCAATATTTTCAAAATTTTCAAATCTTTTCAAAAATATAAATCAACCCACACCTTTCTCTTCTCCAAATTATCCATCTCTCCTATCTGTCTCTGAACAGTTTCTCCTAACCAACAGTTTTGTAAATTTCTCTTTTCAATTCCTAGCGACTTCAACCTCCGATGACAAATATTTGGGCTTAGAGTTTCTTTTCAACTTTCAACCTCAATTAATATGACAGCTTTGCTCTTCGGCCATAATAGCTTCGAGTTCTTCATCGTCCCTTTTCTTTTTTCACAGGTAAAAAATTATGGCCTTTAGTTTAAGAAAAAGAGGAACTTGAGCCAACTTCTCTTCTAGTATTGGTGAATAATTTCAATACTTGTTGCTTTAATTTGAAATACGGTCTAAATAAAATCCTAATTTCTGGTATTTCTTCTCTTCTCTTTACGGAGTGAAATATATTTTTTTGTTGTTTGTTGCATTTTTTGAAGTTTGATTTTTTGTTGTTTGTGTTTGTACAAACAAAACAACGATGTTGTTGTTTTGGTGTTGCACCCATTGTTGGGTTAATTTGTTCTTGTTCTTGGTAAAAATGGTGATATTGATGTTGTTTTATTAAACAAAATCATGCTACTATTTTTTTGCAATAGATTAACCTTCAATGCAACTGATTAACCATCTAATGCAATAGATTATCTATCTAATGCAACAAAGCTACCATATAATACAACTGATTAACTATCTGATACAACAAATTAACCATCAGATGCAACAGATTTACTGTATGATGCAACAAATGAACTATCAGATAAAAATCTGATCCAACAAATTAACCATCGAATAAAAAATCTACTCCAATATATTAACCATCCGATACAACAGATTTACCATCGGATTAAAAATTTGATGCAACAGATTAACCATATAATGTAACAGATTTAACATTGGATACAATAGAGGAACTATTCGATAAAAATTTGATGCAACAGATTAACCATCTGCTACAATAGATTTACCATCTGATGCAATGAAGGAACCATCAGATTAAAAAATTAATACAACAGATTAATTATCTAATGCAACAGATAAACTTTCTGTGGGATAAAATCCTATCAACTATTCCAATAGGACATGTTTAAGACTTGATTTTTCCAACTGATCATTCATCTGTCGCGATAGACGACCCTTCTATTGGAAGAAGTCTGAAAAATATTGATCATTGATAACTGTTCCAATAGATCACCGATTTATTAAAACAGATGTGTGATCTATTGCACAAACCAGTCATTTATTTCAATAGATGAGTGAACTATTTTTATTGTTACAACAGATTACTCATTCATTGCAATAAGTTAGTTATATATTGCAATAAATTACTCATATGCTACAATAGATGTGTGATCTGTTGCACAAACCATTCATTTATTTTAATAAATGAGTGATCTATTTTTATTGTTGCTACAGATTACTTATCTGATACAATAGGTTAGGTATATGTTACAAAAGATAACCTACCTAGTGCAACAGATATGTGATCTATTAGAACTGTTATTTTACTATTGTACGTGTTAGATATACTGTTATTCTTTTTTAACTATGCATTAATCAATTATAATCTATTTTATGTTCCTGTTATTTTTGGATTATATGGATTCCAAAAAAATAAAAACCAAATCAATTCCAAGTAAAGGAACAAGTGTAACAGCTAGGCTACATCCACCACTCTATGGGTTTGCTTCATAAGCGTTATCTCAATCAGAAGCAGAAGATAATGAACATGGGGAGGAGGATCTTTCTCAAAAGAGATGATCCAAATACCAATAGCCCTTCAACTAAAGAGTTAGTCAAAACCACCAGCATTGATAATTATCTTGTGAGAAAGCAGTGAGATGGTGCCACAAATTTAACAAGTGATTTCGTGGTTAAGTCAGCCATAGGAAAATCTTTCGACGCTTTTAGAAAAATACTTCGAGAATAAAATTTGGATGCTTATTTCAGGGATAGTTACTTTGGGCAGTAACTTGATTTTCCAGAGGAAACCAATGCTCGTTTTTAAATGAAAATGGTATATGATCTTCTCAAGCGTAGGTTTATGTATGAAAACAAAGATAAGATGGATAAGGTGTGGATAAATTATTGTGGCATGCCTGTTTGTTTAGGTTGGAAAGAGTTTGCCACAGTTACTAGACTAAAATGTTATCCTCCTTCTCCTTCTAAAGTTATACCTACTCTAACCCAAAAAAAGCACCCCGTATACCCAAAAAGGCAAATGCAAGTCAAGTGATCATGAAGACTAGATGTCCCTTGTTGGTTCAAGCTTACAAAAAATGATAGAGGTGTTGAAAGGTAAAAGACATTCAAAGAAGCATAAGCAATCATTGTGCTTGGTTTGGTTTGTACATAATATTCTTTGGGTGAAAAACGTTAACAACAACATACCACTTGGTTTAATAAGGCTCTCCAAGGATCTTGAGGCATTTAACAACTTCCTTGGAGTTATAAAAGCTTCAAAATGACTGTCAAATATTTGTTGACTCCATTAGCGCCAAACACAGTAAACTTATATAGTTTTCCATGGGCTTTCATGGTAAATATTTTATTATTATGATATAATTTATTTTTTATTCAATAATGCTTTTGATTTATTGGCGTTATTTTATAGGCTTGGGCGTTTGAAGCCATTTCTTATTTGAGACAACAAGTGAACAATCGGGAAGAAGTTTCTTGTCCAAGAATTTTGAGATGGTTGTCGGCCAAAACTGATAAAAATGCAAAATTTTTTGATCTCTTCAACCCCCCAAAGGATTCAGTAAGTCTAATTCTAATTAAGTTTTTATTTTAATTAATGATTTTTTTGAAAGATCTAATCATCATTCTAATATATGTACTTATTTATGTTAGATTGTGCATCCGTCACTTGTTCCGACCAATTGAGAATTGAAGATGCCATTTTTTCTCACTTTACAATCTGTACAAACTTTATCAGACCCTAAGGTCATTGAAAAAATAAAAACAAAATTGTTTGAGCAACAACCATTACAGGAAAAATAATTTTGGAGAGTGGGCAGGTTATTGTTGATGGTGTTAGTAGTGATGGAGTTGTTAGTGGAGGGAGTGGTGGTGTTGTTGGGGCTAATGATGCTCCTCTTATAATTTTTAAAACAAACTATTATGAGTATGATCATATTAGTTATACAATTTTTTCCCCTCCTAGCGAATGTTTTGCATGCAAATGTAAAGATGCCAAGGCGAAATATGAGGTACTAATTAATGTTATTAATGCATTAACTGCTTCAGTAAAGGAATTAACATCTAAGAGGGGTGTCGTTCCATCAAAGAGGATTTCATATTCATCTACTTCATTGTAGATTAAGGCTAAGCCATCCAAAATAGCAAAATTGCAACTCCGCTATCTTTGAGTTGCACTATTGAGCAATGTACAAGGGCCATGGGAGAGCGGCATGAGCTGAAGAATGTGAATATACAACATCTATTCCAACTAACAAACAGACACATATCTGTTTCAACAGATGACATATCTACTGAAAATTATCAAATAGATATATACATCTATTGCAACAGTTGACTAACCTATTGTAGCAGATGCAGTATCTAGTGCAACATATGCCACGTTTGTTTTAGCAAATCAAATAACTCTATGTACCTTTTTTATTTGTACTAAGAAATAACTTATATGTTGCAACATATGGGTCATCTATTAGGGCAAATTAAATCAAGGCTTCCTACTATTTCTGTTTTTCCAAACAGATAAGTCATATGTTGTAATAGATGGTTTATCCGTTGGAAATTATAATACAGATTTTCCTCATGTTTTAATTTGTCCCAACAGATGATCCATATGTTGCAACAGAAATATAATTGATTTGCTAAAACAGATGAGTTATCCTTTTTTATTTTTTTTGTATCTCTGTGATTAGCATTAAAAATTCTGGCTTTCCAGGTGGATGTCATAGTAGAAGCTACTGCTGAACAACATTGACAAAATGCTACTCTTTTTATGGAAATAAGGAGAAGCAAAAGAGCAAAAATCGTACATAAGCGACATTAAAGATCCATGACGACCAAAGCCAAATTTTATAGCACTGGATGAAGAACAACTTGTCCATATTAAGTAGATCTTTATAGATTGAGTCTGTCAAAGTAATAACATCACCGCTCATTAGGAATTGTTGGCATCAAAACTTAAATTATTGATTTATTTGTTGAGATCTATACCCATAATTTTTTTTTAATTTTATTTATTTTTTGATTTATTTCATGTGATTTCAAAGGCTTCAATTTATTTTATGTTGTCTATGAGTTTTATTTTATCCTTAGATTTGAACTTATTAATATAAATGGAATACCAGATTCAAATATCGCAATAAATAAGGTATATGTTGCAACAGACGACATATCTATTGGAAAATATCAAACAAAATTAGACATATGTTGCAACATATAGGTCATCTATTGGAAATTATCAAACAGGTCTTTCCACTGTTGCAACAGATAGACCTAGATAGAAATATTGATATAATGCAACATATGACCAACCTATTGCAACAAATAAACTATCTGTTAGAACAGATAGAATATCTATCACAATAGATAGAATATCTATCACAACAGATAGACAATCTGTTGCATTATAAAAAAATTCAACTTCCATTAGACATAAAAATTATCACTACATGTAAAGTGAAGTGACTTAAAATAAAAAAAGGCAGAACCCATTGCAAGGCACCTAAAGTTGTAGTGATCTTTCACTTTGGTGCCGCAAGTAGAGAGTGTTCATTTTAAACACCTAAAATAGGCATCAAATGTGTCGGTTTGACACTATTTTCCCTATTAGTAGTTCGCATGTAATTCATGCAACCAAGGCACGTTGAACCCTCATTTTTGCTGACTTAGTGTCTGATTTGGCCCCCAACGATTATTTTGTCCCTATTGTCTAATATATTAATCTTTTTCTTAAAATTTAACCCTAAATTTTCAAATCTTCTTCTTCATCATCTTTTTTTCTCTATCCAAATTCTTCAAATCATTTGTATTTATTTTTCTTCATGTTTTTTTCAACTGAGCTTGACAATGTCGAGCTTATCTTTCACTATTTTTTGTGATACAGATTTTTGATATTGTAAGTATGGTTATGAAGCTCTATTGAAGAATTCTTGGAATCAACTAAATCCAGGTCGTAGGATTTTTACTTGTAAGATTTCAAAGATAATATTTTATTTATTTTTGATTAATTATTGACTTGTAATTAATTTGTAATTGTGGTCTTATTTTTATAGAAATTGGGTAGATGTGATTACTTTGATTGGTATGGAGAACGACACCCTTCACAAGCAAATTGTGTAATCTGGGGTTTGTTGAAGAAAGTCAAGGCTTTTGAAGAGAAACAAAATCTAGCAAGAAGATACTACATTGTTGGCATTATTGCTACTGGTTTGGTGTTGTTGGGCACAAGGATATTCAAGCCTAATTGCTGAAATTTTCATGGTGGTGTATTTTCTACTAGTTGGTGTTGTTGACCACATAGATATTCAAGCGTAATTGTTGGAAAATATCAAACAGATTTAGACATATGTTGCAGCATGTAGGTCATATGTTGGAAACTATCAAATAGGTCTTCTCACCGTTGCAATAGATAGACTTAGATAGAAACATCGACATAATACAATAAATGACCAACTTATTGCAACAGATAACTATCTTCCAGAATAGGTAGAAGTTACAACATATAGACAATATATTTTATAAGAAATTAAAATTTTATTAGACCAAAAAAAATTGCTATTACATGTTAAGTGAAGTGACTTAAAATAAAAAAAATTGGTATGGTGTTTGTTTTTCTACATTTTATTCTTTATACACAAGCTTCAAGCGTCCAGTTAGTACCCCATAAGCCCAAATCTCTTGCATATTTTCCATAGCGTTATCAGACAGAAAGGTTGTTAGCTTGGCTATTTCTGTGTTGGTCAGTAAACATTTGATGTGTGCAAGTGCGTACGACCCATATGCGACAACGGTTTCAATTTTTGGAAGGTCCATGTCCTTATTTTGACCTTCAAAATCCCATGTTTGCTTCCTCAACACTTCTGCTGGAAAATGATCCATCAGTTTGCTCTGCCTCAACAAGTTGGGGAACAACTCCAATAGTGGTTGCATGTGGGTAAAAAAAATTGCCTCATCGAAAGCAGGTAATTTGTAGTCATAAAACTTGATCTTTCCCTCCTCGAGTAGTATCTCAACAGCCAGATAATGTATGACGTCTACATTCTTGACTGCAAAAATTCTCTTTACCTTGGTTCAGCTCTTGCCGTGTGGATATGACCTCTCCCCTCTAACATATTTAGTCATTTCTTCATCCCATTGGAAACTAAAAACTAACGAATCAAATCCTGGGCCATCGGGAGTTAACTCTATCTTAGTAAGATCATCGTACCTATCCTTGAAATTCTTGTAGAAGTTAAGGTCCATTATCCTATCGACAGTACCATAAGCTTTCGGGTATAATAATTGTATGCCCCTCATTAGGAAGAGAATTTCTTCAACATACTATGATATAAGAAGTCAATTTTTAAATAGGTTAGCAATTATAAAGAAGGAAAACATAGTGGAAAGATGCAACAGATAGTCCATCTATTGTAGAGGGTTGTCTGAGTCTGTTCACAGATTACCCATCTAACACAACCTATTCAACTAATGGGTAATATATTCCAATAGAAACACCACAAGTTGCACCAAAAAACTCAGCTATTGCAACAGATGACACATCTATTGTGTAGCTTCTTCTTCATAGAGTAGATTAGAAGGCTAGGTTAGGAAAAGTAAACTTACCTTGTCCACATACCACGTATTCATATCTGTCATACTCTTCACGTCTTGGGCAGAAAAGGTATGCATGGGGTAATCTTGTGTGCCTTTCTTGGCATTCTTGGCCCATCGTAGATCCCTCTTCTCTTTGGCGCCAAGTTCTACGTAAATATCCACCTTCTTTAATGGCCCCTGAACTTCATCAACTTTTGAAGAGGGAGGAGTTGTAATTTTTTTTATTACTGATTGGAGAGTACTTGGCTAATTGCTCTTTTCTTCCTTCTAACTGCCACTATATGAGTGTATAGCTTTCTCACCATTTTGGATGGTATGACACCCTTCTTGGATTTCAATTCTTTGATAGATTTAGGGATATCCTATACTTTTTCAAAGAGTTTATCCTATCTGTCCTTGAACTTTTCGTATTTACAACGAGAATATAAGGGTAAAAAGGGATGAGAGGGACAACATAAGGGTGGAAGGGACTGGTGTAAGGGTGAGAGGGACCTATAAAAGGGTGTTTTTAAAAATATTTATTGTTTCTTGAGCATCAAAATGCTCATCATCACAACTGGCAGTAGCATCAGCATCAGCATGCCTACCACCAGCATCAACAACTCCACCAACAACACCTCTAGAAGAAGCACCAGATCTATTGCAGTAGGTTGGTCATAAGGAGCCTCAACACTAGGCTGACCTTGCCTAACTACTCTTCTTATGGTTGTTGCTCCAGCCAATTCCTTCTTTATTAACTCCATCGTTGGGTCTATTATTGTATCAACAAGACCTAAAATAATAAAATAAGTCATCCCCAACTCCTGTTCAGTAGGCATGATCCGTGGATGCACAACCTATAAAAAAGACAAATCTATTTAAATTATATAATAATTTGCAGTCAGTTGGGTTACCTATTAACATAGACAACTTATGCAATATATGATCTTTCTGTCACAACAGCTGGTCTGTCTGTCACAACAAATTAATAATATGTTGCATCAGATACCCATATGTTGCATAATCTGCAGTAGATGAGTAATCTGTTGAGTCAGTTTTAGAGAACCAAAGCAACAGATAGGTAATATGTTATAAAATATGAATCATCTATCGCAATAGATTATCCATCTATTGCACCAGTTGTAGTAGACGGGTAATTTGTTGCAATAGATAACCCTCCTGTCACAATAGATGGCACATCTATTTCAATATCTTTCTTTGGGTCAAATTATTTTACGTGAAAGAAGACGTACTACATTATCTGGAGGGTTAAAAATATCATCTTTCTTAATTCTTGTGTTGCTCGTTGCAACCAACCACCTAAGGATCCTTGGATGAGAAACCTCATTCGGGTAATCCTTAAACTACTTTCGGAGGGAAGAAATGGATTCAAATGCCCAAACCTAAAAACTGTAAATAGGAAGAAAGAAAAAAAAAGTCATAATAACTATTCAATATAAATTAATGGATAAGTAAACAAATAGTGATTAAACTTACCATGAAAGCCTAAGGAAAGCTGTATAATGTGATCATCTTTGGGGATAGCTTTGTCAGTAAATATTTGATAGTCAAGTTGTAGCTGTCATATCCCTAGGTATAATTTTTGAATTTCTCAAAATCCTCAGCAAGCTTCAACAAATCATCTTCTATGACTTTGTTGATGTCTCTTGTCAATATAACGGAATGGGCAAACCAAACTAAGAACAATTCCTACTTGTACTTCTTTGATATGGTTTTATCTTTGAGATGTTTTAACAAGTTATCAGCTTTGTACCCACGTCCAGCAATGTCCAACAACCCATCTATTTTTTCCTTGCATTTGTTGGTTTGAGTGGGTGGTTGCTGGAATAATGTCTTTCCTCTATTTGATAGTGGTAGTTTGGCTGTCCTTCTTGCCTTAGACCTTATAACTATGGCAAACTCTTTCAAGCCAAAACAAATTGGCATTCCACAGTAGTTAATCTAGATTTCATCCATCTTTTTTCCCCTTCCTTCGAATCATTATCATCACCCACGTACTTGATCCTGTGCTTGAGAAGACTATATACCATGCTCATTTGGAAACGGGAAGTGTGGTCCTTAGGTAGCTTAATAAAGTGTCCAAAGCAGCTCTTCTTAAAAAGTTTGTCTCTGTTTTTATTCTTCATAGTTTTTCTAAAGTCCTCAAAAGGTTTCCCCACTGACATTTAAGTACAAAATTACCAGTTAGTTCTGCAGGGTAATCTATTGGCATCGCAACTTGAAACCTGTCAATACTAATAGTTTTGATAGCCTCATACTGGGATTTCGATATTAATTCACGCCCCATTGGTGATGCATTATCATCATGTTGATCATCATCCTATTTCTCACTTTTTTCTTTTTCCTCTTCTTGTTTATCTTCTTCTTCTTCTTCTTCATCTTTGCTTTTATTTTCCTCATCACCATCTGCAGACCCTTGTCCACCTCCCTCAATGTTGTTTTCATATCTTTCCTCAGCTTTATTTTTCCCTCACTGAGATTGTGTGGGAAGCTCCTCTGAATCCCTCTGTACTCTAGCCTTTTTTATTAGGTGGCCAAAAATTGTTCCATTTTTACTTTCTTTACTTTTCTTTTGGGAGACATATTTTACCTACAAACGACAGGAAAACAAAAAATACATTACGATTGATTTATGCATAAATTTAAAAAAATACATTACGAACACCAACAATACCGACACCACCAATATCCACTACTAATACCGACACCACCAACCAATGCCACCAAAAGACACCACAAACACCACCAGTGCCACCACGATGACTACCAACACCACCACAAATAGCCGCCAGCAACATTACAAACACCATCCAACAATACCACGACAGTCAACAGAACACTGCAATAAAAACTAGGATTCTCTCGGGTTCTTCCTACGATTTTAGCATCAAAACTCAAAATTGTGAATCCATTCTCGAAGATAATACAACTAAAAGTATTCTATTTCATCATTAACTAAAAAACCATAATTTTTAGAAAAAAACAAATGTAGAACTCTTCTCAAACTCTATTACCTACGAAAACAAAGAAAATGATAGATACAAGCAAGAATGAAATCCAAAATAACAACTATGCGGTCGGAAATGGAAAAAAAATTAATCTGTTGTGAAGGGTTGAGTAATATGTTGGGTAGTTATTGTTTGTATTATTGAGAAAGAAAGAAAAGAATGAAACCTTGAGATTTGAAAAAATGAAACATTTTTCCCGCAAATGGATAATTTGTATGGGTTGATTTGTACTTTGGAAAAGAGTGACAAGTTTTGAAAATGTAAATTTGGTCCAAATAATTTGCGCATCTCTAGTTGTAGCTAAATCAATTTAGATATTTCGAAAAATAAGCTAATATGAATCATTTCAACTCAGATTGATCGATTGACGACTCGGGTTAGGAAGAGCGCAATACCAATATCATGCAAAATAGTTGACCCTATCAATTCATCCCTAGTTGTAGCTAAATCAATTAAGGTATTTAAAAAATAAGCTAATATTAATCGTTTCAACTTAGATTGATCGATTGGCAACTCGATTCAGGAGGAGTGCAATACCAACATCATGCAATATAGATGATCCTATCAACTCATCCCTAGTTGTAGCTAAATCAATTTACGTATTTTAAACAATAAACTAATATGAATCATTTCAACGAAGATTGGTCGATTGACGAGTCAGGCCATGGAGAAATGCAATACTAACTCATGCAATATAGTTGACCCTATCAACTCATCCCTAGTTATAGCTAAATTAATTTAGGTATATCAAAAATAAGCTAATATGAATCATTTTAACTCAGAATGGTCGATTGACGACTTGGGTCAGGATGAACGTAATACCAACATCACGTAATATAGTTGACCCTATCAACTCATCCCTAGTTGTAGCTAAATCAATTTAGGTATTTCAAATAATAATCTAATATGAATCATTTTAACTAAGATTGATTGATTGGTGACTTGGGTCAGGAGGAGCGCAATACCAACATTACGCAATATAGTTGACCCTATCAACTCATCCCTAGTTGTAGCTAAATCAATTTAAGTATTTCAAATAATAAGCTAATATGAATTATTTCAACTCAGATTAGCAGATTGACAACTCGGGTCAGGAGGAACACAATACCAATATCACGCAATATAGTTGACCCTATCAACTCATCCCTGGTTGTAGCTAAATAAATTTAGGTATTTCAAAAATAAGCTAATATGAATCGTTTCAACTCAGATTGATTTATTGACGACTCAAGTCAAGAGGAGTGCATCACCAATATCATGCAATATAGTAAACCCTATCAACTCATCCCTAGTTGTAGCTAAATCAATTCAGGTATTTTAAATAATAAGCTAATATTAGTTGTTTCAACTCAGATTGATTGATTAATGACTCAGGTAAGGAGGAGCGCACTACCAACATCATGCAATATAGTTGACCATATAAAATCATCCCTAGTTATAGCTAAATTAATTTAGTTATTTAAAAAATAAGCTAATATGAATCCTTTCAACTTAGATTGGTCGATTGATGACTCGGGTCAGGAGGAGCGCAATACCAACATCATGCAATATAGTTGAACCTATCAACTTATCCCTAGTTATAGCTAAATCAATTTAGGGATTTTAAATAATAAGCTAATATGAATTATTTAGCTTGGATTGATCAATTGATGACTCAGGTCAGGAGGAGCGCACTACCAACATCATGCAATATAGTTGACCCTATCAACTCATCCTAGCTGTAGCTAAATCAATATATGTATTTTAAAAATAAGCTAATATAAATCTATTAAACTCAGATTGGTCGATTGACTACTCGGGCCAAGAGAAAATACCAACATCACACAATATAATTGACCCTATTAACTCATCCCTAGTTATAGCTAAATCAATTTAGGTATTTTAAATAATAATCTAATATTAATCATTTCAACTCAAATTGATCGATTGACGACTCAAGTCAGGAGAAGCGTAATACCAACATCATGCAATATAATTGACCCAATCAAATCATCCCTAGTTGTAGCTAAATCAATTTAAGTAATTCAAATAATAAGTTAATATGAATCATTTCAACTCAGATTGGTCGGTTGACGACTCAGGTCAAGAGAAACACAATACCAATATCACGTAATATAGTAGACTCTATCAACTCATACCTAGTTGTAGCTAAATCAATTTAGGTATTTCAAAAATAAGCTAATATGAATTATTTAAACTCAGATTGATTGATTGACGACTCGGGTATTTAATATAGTAGACCCTATCAACTTATCCCTAGTTATAGCTAAATTAATTTATGTATTTCAAATAATAAGCAAATATGAATCGTTTCAAATCAAATTGATCAATTGATGACTCAGGTCAAGAGGAGCACACTATCAACATCTTGTAATATAGTTTACTGTAACGCCCCGAGTCTGTACCCCGGATGCTACATGGTGCTCATAATCCCGAGGGACCACAAGCTAACCCATGACTGGTACCTACTGCAATAACTAAATAATAATATGATAATTATGTGGAAAATAGGCAAAAAACTAGCCATAAAGTTCCGTACTGTAAACACTATAGAATATGGTATCACAATACCAAAATTGAACATCACTACTGAAAACTGAACAACTGTCTGAAAAAACTCTAGTTTGAAAAGCCTCTAAACTATCTGAACTGTGGAGTTGATGGAAAAAGTCCCCAACTAACCCTGACTACTGAAAATGAATTGAAATACTGAAATAAATAATCACATCCCCAAACTATGAAAACTCACCACTAACTCTGTATGTAGAGAGTCTGAAATGCTAAGGGTGCTCGGAAACCCGTGCGTTTGAACCTATGATATATGATATCATAGCACAAAAGAAAAGCATGTGTCAGTACTTTGAATGCACTGGTATGCTCAGTGAGGTAGGCGGAAATGCATGGGTTCATATGCATAAATAATACTAACTGAATATCATGAATATGACTAAATGAGAGTACATGCACGAATATGTAAACTGTACTGAGATTGTAATAACACTAATACTAGATTACTGATAACTAAATAACTGTATCTGACAGTGTTGATTCTGTGGAACTATACTGAATTTCGTGCTGAGCTAAAAGACTGTGTCTAATAGTCCTGAATCTATGAAACTAAACTAGTTCCATAGAGACTGAATCAGAAATTGAGACTGTGGAAAGTAATTATCTAACCGACATGCCTCTTCTCTAACTGATTTGGGTCCAACATGTAACCCCACTTGGAAGGGTGTCAATACTATGCCACGGGTAAGGACAAATGCTGAGTCACCCTTATCTGCTAGGTACTCTGAACGAGAATGGTGGAACCCTCAACTAGCAGGTAGATTACCTCATCAACCCTTAACTGGCATGTTAATGTCTTAACCTATGCTGCCTACGTAGTCCTGGAAATAAAGGACTACTTCTAAGGGTTTCACCCTCTGTTGGAAGGTGAATCTCCATCCTTGGGTTCACTTGGTGCTAAATCCTATTCCCAACTGAATAGACACTGGACTGAATTCTAAATTGTACTTGGCTAGGCTGAATTGTTACTGATCGTACTGTATAACTAAACTAAACTGATTTTTTACTGAACTAAAATGGATTGATTCTGAGTTCACTGAGTTTTCTTAGGTTCTGCAAATGATTGAATTCTACTGATTGATACATGACTGCTTCTACTCTATGACTGACCATGGCTCTAGATAAGAAGCAAAATTATCGGGTATTAAATACCCCCAGGATTCGATAGCATAAACTTAAAAGACATGGCATAATCTTGAGACATGGTAACTAACTACTTAGTCATCATTCATTTATTTGGGCATTCAAGCAAACACTTGCATGACATAAACTTGCATACATGCTAACATGATATAATTTCACTATTTAACTCACATGGATAATTCATCAAACACTTGTGGGGCATAATATATGCACATAATACTAACATAACATATAGGCATCATGATTCAATTCCAATTACACAATTTCAAGAGTTTCAACATAGATTCACATGATAAAGCACACATATCAATTAACTCTACATGAATCTTGTAATAAATCATGAATACACTTTAATTCAAATCATGGAAATCATGAAATCACTCTACATGAGCTTTAAAAGAGTTTTTTAGACTCCAAGGGTAGAAAGAACCCTTGGATGAACACTTCACATACCTTAGTTGGTGAATTCTGAAAAATTAACAGTGGAATCTTGAGCCTTGAATTTGAATTTAATTTACCTAGGATTTTTATTCTTGAGAAATTTGTGAAAGAATGAATATAACTTGCTAAAAGAGGATAAAATTTCGTGTTATAGGGGCTGAAGGGCATGAGAAAAAGACTTAATTAACCCTGAAGACGTCGCCTTTTAATTACTGAAAAGTTAAATCATTAACACACAGGCCGACACACCACATTGTTGGTATTGATGCAATAGACCATGCACCGCGTCGAGTCCGTATCGATTCACTGGAAATTGTACTGAGCTAAAGAAAAATTATCTGTCGACGCGATGGACGATGCAATGCGTCAAGATCGTATCGACTCACTTCTTTTGGTCATTCGAATATGATTTAAACGAGGTTCGAAAAATCTAAAACTTCTCTGAAAACACGTATTGGCATTTTTGATCATGAATTAACTCAAATATTAATATTTAATAGACGTAAAGGTCATGAAATAAGATTGCCAACCTTCGAAGGCTAAAATAACACTAGGTCTGAATAGTTAGCTAGAATTTTCTAAGTCTGAGACCCCTTAACAAGATTAAAGGACTAACTAAGCTAAGAATTTTGTGGGGTCTTACATTATCTCCCCCTTGGGAACATTCATCCTCGAATGAGACTGACTAAGCTAAAAATAGTGATAACTAAACTTACTTACTGAACATGAATACCTTAAACATGATTATCTGACTGACATTACTGACATACTGAATTTCATACTGAACATGCATATCTGATGCATGAATACATGACTGATCTGACTCGTGAACATATGAATGAATATGCAATGGTAACTGATACCAAGTTTGTAATGGAAAATCTGAGCATGAAACTGAATAAGCTTAAGGAAGACTATTATCTTGAGCTGAATCTAAGTTTGCGAAGAAGAGGTGAGGATACTTGGTCCGCATATCTGCTTCTGCTTCCCAAGTAGCTCCCTCAATGGACTGATTTCGCCAAAGAACTTTTACTAAAGAGACTTCGTTGTTCCTCATTCTGTGAATTTGATAATCAAGGATTTTGACTAGAATCTCTTCGTAAGAGAGGCTGTTCTGAACATCTATGCCCTCTATGGGGACTACAACTGATGGGTCACCTATTCATTTCTTTAGCAAGGAGACATGAAACACTGGATGGACTGAAGATAGATTTGAAGGTAGCTCAAGCTCGTAAGCTACCTTTCCAAAACGGCTGAGAATTCGGTAAGGACTGATATATCGGGGACTGAGCTTTCCCTTCTTTCCAAAATGCTTCACTCCTTTCATACGAGAGATTTTTAAGTACACATAGTCACTAATATCAAACTCAAAATCCTTTCTGCGTACATTTGCATATGATTTCCGTCGGCTCTGAGCTGTCTTAAGTCTTTCCCCGATCAACTGAACTTTTTCTAAGGTATCAAATACCAAGTCAGGCTCTACCACTGCGACCTCATCAATTTCAAACCAACCAATGGGATATCTACACCTCCTATCATAAAGCACCTCAAACGGAGCAATCTAAACACTAGAATAATAGCTGTTGTAGTATGCAAACTCAATCAAAAGAAAGTGGTCATCTCAACAACCTTTAAAATCTATCGCACATGCTCACAGCATATCCTCTAAATTCTGAATGGTCCTTTCTGCTTGACCATCTATCTGAGGGTGAAAAGTTATACTATTGTGAACTCGGGTACCAAGACCCTTTTGGAATACTTTTCAAAAATAAGAGGTGACCAAGGTACCTCTATCTGAGATGATGGACAACGGAATACCATGCAATCTGACCAACTCACTGATATAGAGTTTGGCATAATCCTCGGTTGAGTAAGAGGTATGAACTGGTAGGATATGAGCTGATTTGGCCATCTGTCTACAATGACCCAAACTGAATCATGTTGACGACGAGTACGAGGCAAACCCGTCACAAAGTCCATGTTCATTTCTTTCTATTTCCAGGTGGGAATGCTGAACTCCTGCATCGAATGATGAAATAAAAGACTAGGAATTCATGAAATGGACATATAAGATGCAAAAATCAGCAAGCACACAAAGAGAAAACAACACTTAGAAAGGAGATGAAGAAGAAAGATTGTATAAATGTAAAGATAGTAGAGTGACCCTTACTTCCACTAGATGATTAACAAAAGGAGATGTATCAAATCTCCAATCACACCTCACAAATGAAAGTTCAAACCACTCTCTTAGGTAGACACAAAGAGAGCCACCTTCCCCAAGCACCAACCTTTCTTACCAATTTGTCAACACAAGTGAAATCCATCACTTAGTGTAAACCCTAATTTCAGATTCTTTCTCTAAGAGAGGAAGAAAATTACAACTAAAGAATATCTCTCAATAATTTCATCAAAGTATAATGAAAAATAAGCCAAAGAAGTCTATTTATACTTATTACATTAAAGACCAAAATACCCTTAATGAAAAGGGGTTCCTATGGAGTGTAAAGAAAAAGCATAAAAAGATCATTACACCCTTAATGAATGGGTGATCATGTAGTATTTTGATGTGGTCTTCTTCACACTTCAACATATGACTTTTCTTAAGTCTTTTTGGTCTTCACAATTATTCTTCAACACTTGGACCTCTTTGGCATCTCATCAAGGTAAGCTTCTAAGCAACCTTTCATACACGGGATTGTTCTATTGTGGGCTTAAAATGGATCCCCCATGCCTAATCCAGTGCCCTCAATGTGACCACAATTAAGTTCCTCTTGTGTTGGCTCGCAGGATGTCTTCAAAAGCTAAGGTAGCCATTTGACTTGTATCATCCTTCCCTTCTTGAAAAGGATTCGACCTCGAATCCAAACCTAGAAAAATCAAAGAGAGAACAAACGAATACAAATTCCTCATGGCATGAGGGTTAGGGTGAGCACAACAAATTATCTCAACATGCCAAGGTTGCACATATTTGCAATATAACCAAGAATCCTTTAAATTAAATATTAAAAGTTCAATGAAAGATGCACGAAGGATTTGGTTATGGAATTCGCCAAAACTGATACTTTGCTTGCCATGTAGACCAAGCAACAAGTTGGGTGCATCAACATCATCAATTCTATATTTGGCGTCGGGGTCAAACGGGAAGAGTGGCCATAGACACGAGTCTAGACAACACTCCTATTTCCCATAGGCTTCACTCAAACTACACGACATACTCTCTACAATGGCATACATGTCATCAAAAGCAAGTAGAGAGTAAAGAAAGGTATCACTCAAGTCAAATTCTACTAAGGTGTCTTCATGTGTGTACTCACCACTAGTTTCAACTATCTCTCCCTTGGGAGAAAACCTCTACCTTCTGATCTCTGACTAATTCTTTTAACTTGACTAGACTGGGATCCCTATCCTATTTTTCCTTCACTTAGGAAATTAGGGATGATCCTAAACTACTTTGTACCCATACACTACCTTCTACTGAATCGACTAAGCGGACACCTAGTCGGGCTAGTTGATGAACATCCTGAGCTAACTTCTTCATACAGTCCTCGACATGGGTAATACTACCCATAGACATTCTACTAAGAGTGTCAGCCACTATATTGGCCTTGCTCGGATGATACAGGACACTCATGTCGTAGTCTTTCAACAACTCTAACCACCTTCTCTAACGGAGGTTTAGGTCTTTTTGAAAGAATACATACTGCAGGCTCTTGTGGCCAGTGAACACATCCACATGAACTCCATACAAATAGTGCTTCCAAATCTTTAAGGTAAACACTACTGCTGCTAGCTCAAGATCATGAGTAGGGTAATTCTTCTCATGGGGTTTAAGGTACCTAAAGGCATAGGTTATGACATTACCTCTCTGCATCAGAACACATCCCAAGCCAACTCTAGAGGCATCACAATACACCACAAAGCTATCTGAACCATCTTATAAGGTCAAAACTGGAGTTGTAGTGAGTCGAGTCTTCTACTCCTGAAAACTCTTCTCACAATAATCTGACCACTGGAACTTGACTTTCTTCTAAGTCATTTTGGACATAAGGGATGCAATAGATTAAAATCCCTCAATGAACCATAGGTAATAGACGGCCAAACCTAAGAAACTTTTGATATTTGATTGAGAGATGGGCCTGGGCTAGTTTCTCACTATTTCGGTCTTTTGGGGATCAACTTTAATGCCATTACCGGAAACTATATGGTCGAGGAAAGCAATTTACCTTAGCCAAAATTCACAATTACTGAATTTGGCGAATAATTGATGATTTTCGAGAGTCTGTAATACTATTTTGAGATATTTTGCATGATCATGTTCACTGCGGGAGTAGACAAGAATATTATCTATGACTACTATGACAAACATGTCCAAGTACTGCTTGAACACATGGTTCATTAAGTCCATGAAGGCTGCTGGAGCATTGGTAAGACCAAACGACATAACTAAGAATTTGAAGTGACCATACCGAGTTCTAAAAGCTATTTTCGGGATGTCACACTCCCTGACTCTGAGCTGATGATAGCTTGATCTGAGGTCTATCTTAGAGACGTAACTGGCACCTTAAAGTTGGTAAAAAGAGTAATCGATGCTGGGAAGTGGATACTTGTTCTTGATCGTGACTTTATTTAACTGACGATAGTCAATACACATTCTGAGGGAACTATTTTTCTTACGCATGAATAAAACTGGTGTGACCCACTTAGACACACTGGGTTTGATGAATCCCTTATATAAGATATTCTTTAACTGCTCTTTTAATTCTTTAAGTTCTGCTGGAGCCATTCTGTATGGCAGAATAGATATGGGATGAGTATCTGGAAGAAGATCGATTCCAAAATCAATTTCCTTTTCAAGAGGAACTTCAAGAAGATCGTCAAGAAACACATCTGGGAATTCACATGCTACTGACACTGACTCAAGAGTAGGGGTTTCTGAACTAGAGTCCTGGACTCAAACGAGATGGTAAACACATCCCTTAGATATCATTTTTCTAGCCCGAAGGTAAGAAACAAGCTGACCCCTAAGTGCTGAAATACTACCCATCCACTTTAGGACAGGTTCATTCGAAAATTAAAATTGGACAATTCTAGTTCTGCAGTCGACTGAGGCATAGCAGGAATAAAGACAATCCATGCCGAGAATGATATCAAAATTAGTCATCTCTAATTTGACTAAATCTTTTGAAGTGATTTTCTGAGATATCATAATCGGGCAGTTCCTGTATACGTGCCTGGCTATGATGGATTTACCCACTGGGGTAGAGACTGAGAAAGGCTCTGCTAAAATTTTGGGACTGACTCCAAAATCAACTGCTATATATGGAGTAACAAAGGACAAAGAAGCTCCTAGATCTAACAAAGCATAAACATTCAAATGAAAAACTTGTAACGTACCAGTGACCATATTAGGAGAACTCTCCTGATCCTGTTGGGACTAAAGAGGATAGAGTCTATTTGGGCGCTGACCACTGGTGGCACTAGAAGCGGTACCCTGCTGATTCGGGCGACTAGACTGAGCTGGGGGATGGTTATTTTAACCCTAAGAACTTGACTTGGGATAATCTCTAACTCTATGGCCTGGCTTACCACACCCGAAACACACATCGCTACGCTCTACAGATACCTTGGTGGTTTTTGCCACACTTATGACAAAAGGGATTAGTTCGGGCACTACTAACATTGCCCTGAGGTTTAGGGCCTGGTTCCCTATCCCTATTGCCATCTATGAATTTCGGCACAAGAGCACTGACTGAGGACGGAGCTGGGACTGAAGATTTTAGGCAAAACTGAGAATGATTCCCACTCTCTAACTTATGCTGAGAGAAGTTGAAACTACCTATTCTTACTTATTTGTCCTCCCTCTTCTTCTCTTTATTCTTATCCCCTTCTATCTACTGAGCATAGACCATAAGCTTGGATATGTCTATCTCTTTAATAAGCATTGAGGTCCTATAATCTTTGACCACGCTGCAAAACACCCTGGACACAAACTTACTCATTTGGGATATGTTGTCTATCACCACATGAGGATCATATCTATCTAATTAAGTAAACTTTAGAGGATACTCTTTCACTTTCATATTGCCCTGCTTCAGATTGATAAATTCCAGAACCTTCGTTTCCCTTAACTCCTATGGGAAGAACCTATCCAAAAAAGTAGTGGCAAACTCCTCCCACTCTATGGGACCTATATTTATGGCCCTCTCTGCTTTCCACTATTTAAACCATAAGTGAGCCATATCCTGCAACTGATACACGACCAACTCAGTGCTCTCAACAACAGTCACCCTCATAATATCAGTAACTTTCTGCACCTGATCAAGAATTCCTGAGGGACCTCATCTGACTTTGACCTAGTAACTAATGAAGGGTTCATTCGGGTGAAGTCCTAAATCATAGAAGTAGCAGTATTAGCCACTGGGTTGGCTGGAATGGTAGCTGGGCATTCATTCTGGGCTACCACAGAATGAGCTAGGGTGGTGAATGCTGCTCAGAACTCAGCATGGGAGATGAGTTTGTCTAGTGGATCTAGCTGGATGGGCTGGGGTTCTGGCTGGTCTCCTATTCCTCTTCCCTTAGTCCTCTTTGGAGACATATTTCAATAAGCAGAAGAGAAAGAATTAGACTGAGAGTTTAACTGGAGCTCATGCTCACTCATACAACATGAATATTGAAAAAAAGGGAAACTTTTCCTAAAACATCTCGTAGCCTCCTATCCATAAGTGTGGTGCACAGCACACCCATGTACAAGACTCTACTAGATATGGCTTTTAGACTTCCTAGGACTCTGTTGAACCTGGCTCTGATACCAAGTTTGTAACGCCCCAAGTTTGTACCCCGAATGCTACTGATACTCATAATCTTGAGGGACCACAAGCTAACCCATGACTGGTACCTACTGCAATAACTGAATAATACTATAATTATACAGAAAATAGGTGGAAAGTTGTCCATAAGGTTCCATACTATAAAACTACTGAATATGGTATCACAATACCAAAATTAAACATCAATACTAAAAACTGAACAACTATCTGAAAATACTCTAGACTGAAAAGCCTCTAAGCCATCTGAATTGTGTAGTTGATGGGATAAGTCCCCAACTAATTCCGACTACTGAAAATGAACATAAATACTGAAAAAAATAATCACTTCCTTAAATTATGAGGACTCACCACCAACTCTGTATGTTGAGAGTCTGAACTGCTAAGGGTGCTCAGGAGCCCATGCATCTGAACCTATGATATAAGACATCATAGCGCAAAAGAAAAGCATGTGTCAGTACTTTGAATGTACTGGTATACTTAATTAGGTAGGCTAAAATGCATGGGTTCATATGTATGAACAATACTAACTGAATATCATGAGTATGACTCAATGAGAGTACATGCATGAATATGTAAACTGTACTGAGATTGTAATAACACTAAATACTGGATTACTGGTAACCGAATAACTGTATCTGACAGTCTTGATTATGTGAAACTATACTAAATTTCCATGTTGAGTTGAGTGACTGTGTCTAACAGTCCTGAATCTACAAAACTGAAGTGAGTTCCATAGAGACTGAATCTAAAACTGAGACTGCGGGAAGTACTCATCTAACCGATATGCCCCTTATTTAACTGATTTGGGGTCCAACATATAACCCCAGTTAGAAGGGTGTCAATATCGTGCCACAAGTAAGGACAAGTGCTGAGTCACCCTCATCTTCCAGGTGCTCTAAATGAGAATGGTGGTACCTTCAACTGGCAGGTAGATCACCTCATCAACCCTCAATTGGTAGGTTGATGTCTCAACCTATGTTAGCAACGTATTTTTGGAATGAAAGGACTACTTTTAAGGATTTCACCCTCTACTAGCAGGTGAGTCCCCAGCCTTAGGTTCACTCGGTGCTGAATCCTACTCCCAACTGAATAGACACTGGACTGAATTCTAAACTATACTAGGCTAGACTGAATTGTTACTGATCGTACTATATTACTAAACTGAATTGATTTTTTACAGAACTAAACTGGACTGATTCTGAGTTCACTGAGTTTTCCTAGGTTCTATGATTGACTAAATTCTACTGATCGAGACATGACTGATTCCACTATATGACTGACCATGGCTATAGACAAACAACTAAATTGTTGGATATTAAATACCTCCAGGACTCGATAGCATAAACTTAAAAGATATGGCATAATCTTGAGACATGGTAACTAACTACTTAGATATCATTCGTTCATTTAGACATTCAATTAAACACTTGCATGACATAAACTTGCATACATGCTAACATGATATAATTTTACTATTCAACTCACATGGATAATTCATCAAACACTTGTGGGGAACAATATATGCACATAACACTAACACAGCATATAGGTATCATGATTCAATTGCAATTACACAATTCTAAGAGTTTCAACATGGATTCATATGATAAAGCACACATATCAATTAACTTTACATGAATCTTTCAATAAATCATGAATACACTTTAATTCAAATTATGGAAATCATGAAATCACTCTACATGAGCTTTAAAAGAGTTTCTTGAACTCCAAGGGTGGAAGGAACCTTTGGATAAACACTTCACATACCTTAGTTGGTGAATTCTTGAAAATTAATGGTGGAATCTTGAGCCTTGAATTTGAATTTAATTTATCTAAGGTTTTTGTTCTTGAGCAATTTGTGAAAGAATGAATATAACTTGCTAAAAGAGGGCTAAATTTTGTGTTATGAGGGCTGAATAGCATGGGAAAAAGACTTAATTAACCTTGTGGATGTGGCCTTTTAATTACTAAAAAATTGAATCATCGATGCGCAGGCCGACGCACCGCATTGTTGGCATCGACGCGATAGCCAATGCATCACGTTGAGTCACTAGAAACTACACTGAGCTGAGGGAAAAATTATTTGTCAATGCGACGGACAATGCGACGCATCAAGATCACATCAAATCACTATTTTGGTCATTCGAACATGATCTAAACTAGGATTAAAAAATCTGAAACTTGTTTGAAAACACATATTGACATTCCTGATCATGAATTAACTCAAATATCAATATTTAATGGACGTAAAGGTTGCAAAATAAGATTGCCAACTTTTAAAGGTTAAAATAACACTAAGTCTGAATACTTAGCTAGAATTTTCTAAGTTTGGGACCCCTTAACAAGCTTAAAGGACAAAATTAAGCTAAGAATTTTGCGGGGTCTTACATTGACCCTATCAACTCATCCCTAGTTGTAGCTAAATCAATTGAGGTATTTCAAATAATAAGTTAATATGAATCATTTCAACTCAGATTGATCGATTAATGACTCAGACCAAGAGGAGCACAATACCAACATCATACAATATAGTTAACCCTATCAACTCATCCCTAGTTGTAGCTAAATTAATTGAAGTTGTAGTTGAACATATGAAATAATTGAAATTGTATAAAAATAAATGTTCAACCTGTTGCAATAGATGACATATTTGTGGGAACTTTTCAAACGGATTATTAAATCTATTGCAATAGATAATCTATCTGTTGTAAATTATCAAATAAGCATTGGTATCTGTTGCGATAGATAACTGAGCCATTGGAAACTTTCAAATAAAAATTATCATTTGTTTCAATAGATGACTTATATGTTTTAAGATCTTTTTTTTTATTTTAAAGCAATTTTCTTTCTGAGATAAAAAAAGATAAAATACTAAAGCGGTAAAAAATATTATTTGGATAACTCAAAAATCTCCTTCTTGAGTAATCTTATCTTTTCTTTTCAATGTCACCATCTCCTCGTGCCCCTTAAAGTTATTAATAAATATTTAAAACCCATCTCTAGAATTATCTCTCTTTCAGTCATAAATTAATTTAACTTATCTCTCTTATTTCTTTTAGAATTCTTTTTATCTCCTTTTTAGGGTAATCATAATCGTCTCTTTTTTTCCTCTCTTTTATCTCTTCTTTCACATGAGGATCCTTTCATATCTCAACTGATCAATATCTTTTCTCGACTGAAATGGGTGTTCTGATCTCTTTGGTTTTTGATATTGCAGGTATGGTTCACTATTGCTCTTTCCTTCTCATCTTCTTCTTAGTATGTTATTTAAATTAGATACTTACATTTGTTGTTTTTATTGATTTACCCACTACCAGTATCCTACTTATTGAGGAAATTAAAGAAAAGGTGACTTTTAAGTATTGAATAAACGAACCGTTGTTTTTATTAAAATATGCAAAAAGTCATCTGTTGAAAAAACTTAGAAAGCCTTGTTGTCAGTATCATTTTTATGTCTTTTGTTTGTTACTTTGTTGGTGGTGCTATTGTTGGGAGTGTTGGTGTTGTTGGAACATGTGGTGTTTGTGTTGTTGATGGTGTTGGAATATATGGTGATGTTTCTTTGTTCTTGATGTTGTTGTTTATATTGGTGGTGGTGTTACAATAGTTTCCTCAACTGTTGTAACTGATGAATCGGCTTTTGGAACAGACGAAGCAACTATTAGAAGAAATCAAACTAGTAGCAAGGTTGGTCTGATTTATTCCAACAAATGACCTATCTGTTGCAACATTTCAGCCATCTGTTGCCACAAATCCATCGCCTGTTGCAATAAATAACTCATCTATTAAACATATGGGGAATCTGTTACACCAGATGGGTCATCTATTGCAACACTTGTTATAATATGTTGTATTCATTTAATTTTTTGTTACCCTTTTGCAATGTTCTTTTTGTTCTTCTCTTATTTGATATCAAATATTTTTCTCTTATTTGCAGATAAAAGGAATTGAAAGTGGATCAGCTTTTGCCCGACCAGCATTAAAGGCTAGAGTAAAGATGGGTTCGAAGGAATAAGCTGTTTGCAGATGAAACTACTTCATATTTAAGAGGTATGTATTACTGAGTAACCTATCATAAAGACATACATCCAGTACACTGATTTGTGAATGTATTCTTTACCTATCAGGCATTAATCTTTCAAACAAGATATGATATTTTACAGTTAAGATTGTTAGGTTCGAACTGGTAAGGCTGAGAGACCAAGTAGGTGGTGTCGATACCCTATTATAGTTTACTAAAGATTCTGCTAATGTTTATGTGTTGAGTTTGGAGAAGGGTTCAAGTTTTTAGTGGCAGTGTACACATTCAAATAGTGATTAGACTAATTTTAAAGGTTCAATGGACTTTTAAAAGGCCTTCGTAGCCTCGCACTGCCGTAAAAAAGAATGGAAAACCAATAGTTATTGCCTTGGTCCAAATTTATATAGATGGGTTGCTCGAGGAGACTATTATACAGCAGAAGGTGCATGGGAGAATACCCGTGTGGGAAGGGGGAAGTGGAGAAGACCATATATTAACTTAGACCATATTAAAGAAGAAACACAGGGTAGGAAGGAACGTGTAGCGAATATAGATAATAAAATTGACATAAAAAATACAAAAATCGAATGAGCTGCAAATGAAAAAGTGTATCCAAAAATGAAAATCCATCAGTCCATTTTGCAAAGAAAAATATGGAAGTGAACTAGAGTTGTGCACTTCGTTAGGGGATTGTGACTAGCTAGCTTAGCCTGAATGAAGACCCACAAAATACAGGACCAGAACTCTAAGGTTGTAGCTTTGTGAGCACTGATGGTGGTAAGATTGTCGTTCAGGAACAAAACCTGAACCAATAACTCGTGAAGTAAAAATAAGGGATCAAGCTAAGGTGGAAATTTCTGAAGTTAAACTTGCATCCCGGGCCTTCTTGTTGTGGTTCTGGTCTGGTCAAAGGAAGTGGAAACAACAAGGCATGGGATTTCTGCCCAACTTTAGACCTTTTTATTTCTACTGCCATTGACCAGATCAGAACCACAAACAGAAGGAATGGGATACAAGTTAGACTTCAAAAATTGGCGCATTACCTTCCCTTATTTTTACTTCTGGAGTTATTGGTTTAAGTTTCTTTCTTGACTGAAAATCTTACCAATCCGCTATGCTCACAAGCTGCTTCCTTAGAGTTCTAATACTGCTCTTTGTAGGTCTTCATTGAGACCACGCTTGCTAGTCACAGTCCCTAGAAAAGTGGCCAACTCCAGTCCTCTTTAGAATTTTTCTTTTTCAAGAACGACTGACAGATTTTAGTATTTGGATACACTTTCACATTTGCAACGAATTTAGTTTTTTCATATTTCAAGTCAATTTCATTGGCCAGATTGGCTAGAAGTTCCTTACTTGCTTCCTTGTGTTTCCTCTTAAACAAGGTCTGAGATGATATATGATCTTCTCCACCCCCTTTCCCGCACAGTTATTCTCGCAAGCACCTTCTGTTGTATAATAGTCTCCTCGAGCAACCCATCCATATAAATTTGGACCAGGGTAATAACTATTGGTTTTCCATTCTTGTTTGCAGCAGTGCGAGGCTTTGGAGGCCGTTAAAGGTCCATTGAACCCTTAAAATTGGTCCAATAACTATTTGAATGTCTACACTGCCACCAAAAACTTGAACCCTTCTCCAAACTTGACACATAAACATAAGCAAAATCATCATTAAATTATAACAGGGTATCGACACCACCTTCTTGTAATCCTTCGAACTTATCAGTTTGCACCTATCAAACTAAGCTGTAAAATACAGGATCTTGTTTTAAGGATCAATGTATGATCGATAAAAAATTACATTCACAAAATCATTGTACTTTATGTGTCTGTTATGGAAGCGTGATCAATAATACATAACTCCCACGCATAAAAGTGGATCCACTCATCTGCATGCACCTTATTCTTTATACCCCATCATTAAGTAGTGTACAAGATATGGAGGCTTAGAGGGTAACCATCTTCAATGTTAGAGGACTACATGCCCGTCAAGAAAAAAGAAGTGTTACAAGTTGTGACTTTTTCACTTTTTTTTAATTCTATTTTTAATTTTATATAATAAAACAGTCACCAATTTGGATTAATTAAGGTATATGATGACTATTAAAAAAGAGGTGAATAGTCGTAACTTTTTGTCTAACACATTCATAATAGTTGATGAATCAAATTCCCCATCTGTTACAACTGATGAATCAACAGTTAGAAGAAATCAAAACATATCCTCTAACAGATGATCCATCAGTCATAACAGATAATCCATATATTGTAATAGATGTCTCATCTATTGCACATACAGACCATCTGTTGCAACATATGGTAAATCTGTTGCGACAGCGAGTTATATGTTGCGACAGATGGACGATATGTTGCAAAAAACTTAATAATAATGGCTATTATTAAGAGAGAAACCATTCTGAAAAAGTGAGAAGTTTGAATGTAAAAGAAAAAGTCTCGACTTTTCACAAAAAATAGAAAGTCAGTAGTTTGAATGTAATTAATACAATGAAGCTGAACAATTGTGCCTTTTTTCCTAATACATTCAGATTTAATCCTCTATAGGTCCCCCTTAATCTTCATTCTACTCCACTTTATTTATTTTTTGCATTTTTTCTTTTCATGTTACATCTTCAACCACTTTTCTTCAAAGAGCATATTCCTTTCTCATTGAGGTAGATTATTTTCCTGTGTAAATCTACCAGCCGGTAGTATACATTGTATTATATTTGGACTCTTTTCTTTACTTTTGTATTTATATTTTTTGTCAATTCATGTGTATTCTAGATATGGCTGATCCTGTTTGGGACATTGCTATTCTGTGGACATCGTACAGGAACTTCAAAGGCAGGTTAATGACTTGCAGTGGGAGTTGGGCGCCGTGAGAGCAAGGATGCTTCGAGAGATTCGCAAGCTGAGGAGGGCCCTATTAATGCCGGTTGAAGATTGGCAAGCTGACAATAATAATAATGATGATGATGATGATGATGATGATAATTAGAATGTGTTTTTTTTTAGCGTATGTATTTTAATTTTTCTATATCGGATCTATACCTAATGTATTTTATTTTTTGTTTAATAAAAATTTTATTTTTGGTCGACTTTGGCTTTTTAATTCTTATTTAATTTTTATTCTGTATATTTTTTCTTCACAACAAACATGTCGACGATTGGATGTACAGAGCAATTTTGAATCCAGTAGCAATAGCAAGAGTTTTGAGTTCTTTCAACAGATAGACCATTTGTTGAAATAGATTGGTCATTGGTTGGGTTTCTGTCAGCAAATTACCCACTGTTGCAACAGATTTGTCATTTGTTGGAGAAAAGCATTCCAGTTTGATGAACTGTATTGTGTTCTTCTAGCTAATGTCCATCTGTTGCAATAGATGGGTAATCTGTTGAAAATAATTTTGTGGTCT
Organism: Capsicum annuum; assembly: GCF_002878395.1. Taxonomy (NCBI): domain Eukaryota; kingdom Viridiplantae; phylum Streptophyta; class Magnoliopsida; order Solanales; family Solanaceae; genus Capsicum; species Capsicum annuum. The sequence goes on along the minus strand of NC_061116.1, from coordinate 100,650,785 downwards.
TCCGTATTTAGTTCCTGTTTTGCCTTTTTTTATTGATCCACAAGTTATTAAAAATGATATTTTATACAATAAATGATAACATTTTCACAACAATGAGTTAAATATATAAAAGTCTATAACAAACAACAACACTAGTATTTGCTATTATAACGATCATGGTGGATTATGATTCGGGCATATAGTTCTTTTATGGCTAGCATTCTTACATACAGAGTACTTGGTTTTTTTCTGAAAATAATTCTCCGACTCCATGCCTCCTCTTATATGGCCTTCTTCCCAGTTTGATAGTGCTTGGGTCAATATATAGAGGAGGTATTAATCTCCCCAAAAGCTCTGCAGGAACAACCCAAGATTCTTTGGGAGATACTGGAGTAATAAGCTCACTATATTTCATTATATATTTTCCACCGAATACTATGGAGAGGAGTACTCATAAATTTTGATTCAATATTTTGCACCATATTGAGCTCGAAGCGCTGCCATGGAATATAGATAGGGTATTTTGTCTAAGTTAAAAATTCTGCATGTACAAGATCTTATTTAAAGATCGACCGTGGCAATCTCACCATGACCATCAATACTGAACTATTTGATGAGTAAATAACCTATTCCCCAGACTGATGTTCATTGATATTATTTTTTCCGCTTCTAGAATAAAATTGGTTCCCACGTTCTCGAACTTCACACGCCTTTCATGAAAAAATTTGTCATACTTCTGGTTTATTTATCAAATAGAGCCACGATGGAAAATTCTCTTTCAACACCAAATAATGATTCACTGATTCATCGATGTTTGACGTCATAATATTGTACCTATGCAAAAGAATCACTTAGTACGACATCATACTAAACTTGTAACTCAAATAAGACATTATATTCATAAAAATATACCTATTTGCCAGACAGAATGCCCGACTCCATCTCTAGAAATTGACACATACAAGATGTTCTGCTGCCTTGGGATGCATATCCATTATTTGATTGAAATGGTCCAAAAACTCCTCTCTACTATATGCTTTAGCTGCTTTATAAAAAATGGTCATAACCTTTCGTTATGAAAGTTGTTTCGAATGTTATCTCCAAGATGCTTCATGCAATAACCAAAGTGAGCTGAAGTGTAAAAAATTGAACCCATCTTAGGAATACTTGGATGCCTATTCGAAATAAAACTCAACCCTTCGGTATCTTTAATACAATTTTGCATTTGTTCAAGAAAATATCCATAAAAGGCATCACATTCTTTGTCCACTACACAAAAAGCGACAGGAAAGATATGATTCTCCACATCCTGCGGCACCACCGCTAGCAAAAATCTATTATACCAGCTCCTCAAGAAGGTCCCATTGATGGGTCTGACTTTTCTCAAATGTTGAAAATCTTTAATCCAAGCACCATAGGATACAAAAAATTACTTGCACCTTCCATTTTCACCAACATGCAACACTATCTTACTTTCAAAATTTGTAGACTCAAGCATGTAACGGTAGGCATCGAGGACTTGTGAAATCCCCATGGTCGTATATATCTTTGAATAACTGACCATGACACTCAATTCCATAAGGAGTTGATTGGCCATATCCTTTGTAGAAGGGCCTTTGCCATTGGAGAATTTATTCTTGAAATATTCATCGAGGACCTTTGTCGTTGCGTGAGGATTTTGGCCTGAAACATGCTCCAAACCACATGTGTGATACTTTTCATATTTATGAATAAGAAATCTGTCAGAACTTAAGTAATTCACCGCTCTCAGCCACCACTTGCAGTTCAGATTAGCACATTTAAAGCAAAAGACTTTGCTTGAATTAATCACCTTCATTATTCTGAAATTATTTTTCAAGAAAGCAATAAACAAAGAAGTAGAAAGTTCTTTCTTATCCTTGAATGACATTTCCTTGTAAAAGCCGGTCTTGTCGTCTTGACGATTTCCAAACTATGTCGATTGGGAAGAACTACCTACCACATTGCTCGCAGCAACAGTCGTTGGTGTTTGATCATCATCTAGAATATTCATGTCCAGATCATCCAACCTATTATTAAAAATGTCTTCTTGTTGTTGTTCTTCTACATTCTAGTTCACATTTTCTCTCATCTTTTCAACTACGTTGACCTAATACCGACCTGGCTAAATCACTAAGATAAGCATGCAATCGAACCTGATTGGTTATCTTGAAAGATAGTACCCTTTGATTTTCAAAGGAGTTGTGCATGTAGCTGATGATGAGTTCTTTCGGTTGACAATTCAGTCCATAATAGCTGATGATTAAGTTCATAAAATCATCATACGAAACATTATTTGGACTGTCATAGCTATCGTCTCTAGCATTTCACCCTCCTTCAAATGCCATACATATCGATTGCTCTTCTTGATCAATTGACCATAACAACCCACCCTTATTGTTATTGATCCCTCCATTAGTGGTACCTAAATAAAGTCACTTGTCAAAAAATGTTAATAGTGATATCATAATAAAATTAATAGTAATTTCATAATGTCGTAACATGAACCTCAATAGATGTGTAATCTGTTGCAACAGGTAAGTGATCAGTTACAACAGATTACTTACCTATTAAGATTCATGTAATTCTCCTGAAGTTGATCTCAATAGATAAGTCATCCGTTGTAACAGCTGAATCATATGTTACAACAAACTATATATCTGTTGCAACAAATAAAGTGCCTGTTGGGATAGATGTAACAGGTTTAAAGAACCTTTGAAGCTGATTCCAATAGATGAGTGACATATTACAACAGATAACTAACATGTTGCGACAGATGACTTACCTGTTGTAACAAACGACATATTTATTGGAATCGAGTTCAGGTTCTGTTGCAACAGATAACTAACTTATTGTGATAGATGACTTACCTGTTGCAACAGATGACACGTCTGTTGGAATCGAGTTCAGGTTCTATTGCAATAGGTTACTAATCTGTTGCAACGGATAATTTTCATGTTGCAACAGATAACTAATCTATTGCAACAGATAATTAGTCTGTTGCAACAGAGGAAAATATATTGCAATAAATGACCCATCTGTTCGACTCATGTTACAGCACTATAGAGCCATAAACATGAATCCAACATATGAGTCTTTCATTACAACAGATGGCTCATCTGCCGCAACAGATGAGTGGTCTATTTAAACAGATAACTATTATGTTGCATTCATGTTCACGTGCTATCTATTGTTGAAAAAATAGCACAATAACAATTACCCAAATGACAAATTCAACTAAAAATCATAATTTGACTTACCAAAGTCTCATATGAAGTAATGTCAAAGTGGAAAGATGATGTATGAAATAAAATTTAACCTAAGAAATTGGTCAAGTAGTAGCAGTAGCGGTAACAATAACAACAACAACAATAGTCAACAACAACAACAAGAAGATGATAATAAAGTAGAAGATGATGACAATGAAGCAAAGATGATGAATAAAGCAGCAACAACAATGAACAACAAAAAATCACTAAGAGAGAGAAAACAACAATGGATGAGAAGAGAGAGAAACACGTTTTTTTCGTCTGTTTTTTGTTATATTAGTTTAACATTTGGATCAAAGTGTAAATTTAAAAACTTATGGGTTATTCTCAAACTTTTCCAACCTTCTTAATCCATAATACAGTAATTGTCACCTACACTCAATTATTAAGTCTTGAGTCACTTACACCTTATTTTGAAACTCTTTTGTCACTTTTAACTAAATGTCCAACTTACTAACCGGCCAGCAGGGCCCAACTCTTAAACTATTGCTCTTTTTTTTTTGTATTCATTCATTATTCATGTTACTTGTAATTAATTCTAACTTTTAATGATCCCCTAAGGAGTCACCAGTTTATTTTATCTTGATTTTCTTCGTTGTCATTTTGTTTTATCTTGATTTTCTTACTAAATTCGTATTTTCTCACTTGATTGATCAAGTTTAAATGGGTTAAATTGATTCCTTTGATTTTTCTCCTTAAAATAACAGCATTTCTAAAATAGTGTATTTTATTTAACGATGGTATTTGTTTCACTCATATGATTAATAGCCTATTTGGGCTAAAGTAATTTCCTTCAAAACCTAAGAAATCAATCTTTCTTGTAAATTTCAACTTTTCGTAATTAATAAGATACTTTTAATTTAATGTTCTCTTAACATTTTTCTCAATGTGTTATTTGTAACGAAATTGACTTTTCCAGAAAAAGAACGTAAATAAATCAAAAATAGCAAGAAAACAACTACCTCATCCTCTTTTTTTCCATAAGAACAAAAATTTATTTCCTTCTTAAATTCAAAATTTTGCAACTTAGCTTAAACAGTTTTTTTTAGTTCAAGTAGAATATTCATAGTTTGAATAAATAAATGTCATTTTAAAATGTAAATAAACAATTTTAATATTTTCAAAATTAACTTTTTGCAAAGTTAGTCGCCTTTTTTAAGTTAGTCAAAAATTATTTTTTTGGTAAACCATTTTAAACGGACGCTTCTAAGTGTCTTAAAAACCTTCTTAGGAGTTAATTGAACCCTTACTCATTCTCTCTAGTTAAAAATTGTTTCTAAAAACCAAAACCCTTTTGTTATTACAAGAGACTGACTACAGAAGATTATCATTAAAAGCAGAAACCGATTTTTTATTGTTTGCAGAAAAGAAACAAATTGCAGCAAAACTTATTGTGAAAACAAAACTGATTTTTACTGTTTGCAGAGAAAAAAACTAATTGAAAAAAAACTTAATGTGAAAACATAACTGATTTTTTAACCAATTACAGAGAGACGAATTGCAAGTAATGGTTATTTGAAAGCAAAAACTGATTTTAGCTGTTGCAAGAAAAAGTCAAACAAATTATAGAAAATCATGGTTTAAAACAAAAACTGCCTTTAAAATGTCGAAACGGATTTTGAGATTAGATAAAAAAAATGCAAAAAACTGATTATTTAAAAGTACAGAAAATGATTTTTACCATTATTGCAGAAAGCTGTTAATCGAAACTGGTTACATTATTATCACAGAGAACTCATGTAGAAAGCTGTTAATCGAAACCAATTTGATTACTATTGCAGAAAATTTATTGGAATGGATTTAAAATGACATCAATATATTCTAAAAATAAACTAAGTAATGAAAATATGTTGAAAACTTAGTTAAACGTGTTATAATTTAATTTGGCATGTTCGAAGTTGGTTTTAATTTTATATAGTTATTAATCCTAAAAGATGCTCTTAAGGAGACAAACAAATTTATTTTATAAGTTCTACATTATGTTGTGCCTACATGATTCATGTAAGGCACATAAAACACATAAATCCCACTCCCCAGAAAGTTCCATAATTTATTATTACATATAGAGATTTATACAATAATTTTTACATATCAATGAATAGTAAAAATAAAATATAAACTGAACTAAAAAAATAGGCAGCCCCTCCCCAATTCCCGAGCAAATCTTTAACTATCTCGAATGCTCAATGGGATCTCTTAAGCAAAATAAGCGTATCCCAAAATACACAACAAAACAAAAACCCAACAAACATATTGCAATCAGGAAGCATGCAATGACATCACAAATTCACCAATAAAATCACTTAAGGGAATTTGAAGCATTTACAACTAACATGTGATAGTAAAATGTGTCGTCTTAGAAAACTAATCAGTTTTGTAGTAATAAATAATTAAGAAAAATCCGAAAATCAACACTTTGAACCAAACACACAGCAATTGCAGTAAGTAAAACACAAAACGTTCCTTTTTTGTAATGTAAGCCGAGAGAAAAAGGATCTTAGAATATATTTTTTTTTGTTATTTTAGTGTAGAGCAAAAGGTACCTAAAGTTTTAACTGTAAATAACAAATAACAAATAAAAAGATGAATATTAAAAGAAGAGAGGGTTGTATTTATAGATTAAGAAGTCGTGAATAATCCTAACAATAAAAGAAAAAAGATTATTGACAAATCAATTAATGGACTCCAGTGGTCCCAATAACAAGCAAAACAAGGGACTCCTCTCCTTTGTTTTGTCATTTACCTTTATCCTTTTTTTTTTAATTCCTCCCTCTCTCTTTTTTTCCAACCCTCTTTCAAATGTTTTGTTTATTTTATGCTTTTAAAAGAGGCTTTATAGGAAGTATTTGTGTATTAATTCTGTGACATAATTTAGAATATTTTTTTATTCAAAATTTTAATTTTGAAGAATAATTTTTGAAAATTTTGATTAGCTGATCTGATTAGTTGGAGATTTTTTCTTTGTCTAGTGAATTTTGATTATTTTTTTTTTTATCCATACATGAATTTTAAGTAGAATTATTCATAATTTTAAGTAAAATTATTCATACTTTGGTTTGGATTCTTTTTTTTTATTTAAATTATTATTAAATTAATTTTAAATTATTTAAATAAAATAAAAATAAATATAGTACACATTTGTCAATTTGATTGTTTTTTTTTTGTTTGTTTTTTTAGTAATGGCATTTATCTCTTTTTCACCTACCATTAGAAAGAAAATTCATTAGTTGCTAACGTGTAATCATGAACTGTCCTTTTTATTGCGATGACTATAATTTTCTTTTAATTATGAATAATGTCTTAGGATATATTATTTAATTAGGTGAATATAGTTTATAAGAAATAGAAAAATACCTTGATAAAAATCTCATATCTCATAATTTATTTTTATATAAAAAGCTACGTACGATATATCCTTGTGATGGAACCCTTACTCGAACACCGCACATAGCGATAACTTTAGTACACCGAACTGCCCTTTTTTCGGACTTTGATTCATATATTTCTTTTAAAATGTGTTTAAGTCTAAACCTATTAGTTTGTTAGAATAAAACTAAAAGTACTAAAATTTTGATAAAAAATTATATAAAATATTTTAAATTATTTATAAAAAAATTGATACATTTCTATTTCATACAAATAATTATAAAATAGTCAATTCTATTATTATTACTTTTAGAAAAATAAATTTAATCACATAAAACTAAAAAATGTGTCAATATGTTCAATTAATTTAATTTTTATTCAAATCATGAAGGATTAAAAAATTGAATAGTGAAATTATAAAATAAATTAAAAAATTATTTTCTGAACATGAATTGTCCAAAGTTGATGAAAAGAAATGAGGAAAAAACTGGAAGGCAACAGTCAGGAAAAAAAAAGGGGGGTTGTTGAGATTATACGGTGGGTCCCCAATTATAACATTGATTTAATAATCCCTCACATTTTCAATTTGTGCGGAGCCCACAATCCAGTTTCAATTTCCTGTACTATCTTTTCTTGATAGTTTTTAATTGGGAAAGTGGGTCCCATAATTCATTTGTCAAAAAGATAATGGAATCCATGTAATAGATGTGTTTTATTCATAGTAAAATTTTTCAATCAATCACCACATAAGTCATGCCATGATTACAACACATAAGCCACTAGTATGTCTCAATCATGATATTGAAAATTTCAATAAATAAAACAAGTAAAAAAAAAATCTTTCCTTTTTCTCTTTTTCTTTTAAATTAACAAAACAAGGACACCATACAACCTTAATGGAATCACAGTCAATTATAGGAGGAAAACATACCGAGTCAATTAAAAAGAAATCAAAAACATGACATAGTGTCAAACAATTAAATTATCAATTTTACTACGCAAAAAATTAAACCAAATCTGCCAAACAAAAAATTTGAAGCAAATTAATCTCCCAAATTATCAACGACATAAAATTACCCAAATTCACCACATATTTATTTGTTTATTAGCTTAGCCTATCATATGTTAAAAATCGAATGGAATTGGCTGATTTTTAACACAAACATAAAAGAAAAAAATCGAATGGAATTGGTTGATTTTGAACAACAACATAAAAGAAAAAAATCAAATGAAATTGGTTGATTTTTAACAACAACAACAACAATAACAACAAGAATAAGAATAAGGAAAAAGTCATCATTTCCACCCTAAATTATACCCGAAAAGTTGAAAATACACCTAAACTATTGAGACTATCTATTATACACTTATACTATTTAAAAGTAAATTTATTTACACCCCCAAAGCTGATGTGGCAACAAATTAAAAAGAAAACAGGCGCGTGTTTTTTTTTTCTTTTAAAATTTAGCCATGTGGACTTTTTTATCAATAAAAAAAAAACAAAAAAAGTTGCAAGTAAAGCTCATCTTCTAAAAACAAGAAAATCAATTTCAGCTCAATACTTGAAATTTTATCTCTTTGTTGTTTGATAGATATTGTAGGAGAGTATTAGTTGCAGATCTTTCATGAACATTGCTTATTCTTATTGGAATAAAATCAAAACCGAAAAGGAAAAGAAAAAATGCATAGTCTCCTCTCCTCCATTAACAGCCTTTCCTATTCTTTTTTTTTTCATTTTGTCCTTCTCTTTTCTATTTTTCTTATCACAGTCATTTTACTTCGTTAGATCTATTTTTCACTAATTAAGTACTTATTATTCACTATATTTAGTGGTGAAATTGGTGATTGATGAAAAAATTAGTAGTAGACATGTATTTGTTTTTGATGATTGAAAATGATAATGTTGTGATTTTGTTGGTGAATGCAAAAATTTGTAGTGATTGTTGTTATGATGTTGATGGTGAATGCAAAAATTTATGGTGATTGTTGTTGTGAATTTTGATAATAACAATGATGGTGGTGTAATTCTTGTGATGGATCTTGTGAAGAAAATTAATTTATGACTTTTGATCTCAATTTTTTGTGGGTCATCTTAAAATTCTCTTGTAAAGATTTGAGCTCTTTTTAGCATTATTATGATGAAAATGGAAATCTTTAAGTAAATTTGTGTGTTTTTGATAGTGATGGAACAAAAATAAATAATTTATTAATAAAGGGAGAAAAATAAATATGAACAAATTATCTCCTATGAAAGATCTACAATTATCGTAAAAATAAAAAATTTAGTAAACAAGTTTAAATAGTAACAATATTTTGGTGTAATAGGTTTAATGCAGAACATCTCCTATCATGAGACTAGTTGTATAAGTATTGGGGTGTAAAAAAATTCAATTTTAAATAGTTTAGGTATGTATTAGGTCACTTCAATAGTTTAAGTGTGTCTTTGACTTTTCGAGTATAGTTTAAGGTGGAAATAATAATTTTTTCCTAATAATAATAATTAAAAAAAAGCATGACATGTGACATATTATTTTAGAACCAGTGGCAATAATACAGTGACTTGCAAAATACAACAACAACAATAATAACAAAAAAGCTAAATGTTTGTAAATTACCAATGTGATCATTAGATAATTTAATAAATATTAATAAATTACATGAAATATTATATTTAAATTAATAATTTATATATAATATAAAAAATATAATATAAGTAATAAAACAAATTATATATTTTTAAATTGTGAATGTGACACATCAAAATTTTATTCAATACTAAAATAATGCGTACAAAATATTAATACTTAAAATTAATAAACTTTGATAAAATAACAGTCTAGAAGGAGTACCGGGAGGTCAAAATTGAGTGTCAACACCCCCATAGGTCCTTTCTCGGGAGAACAAGTTGGTAGGTGTATACGGAGGTGATGCAACGACCTCGTGCATCATCATAAGCAGCAGCATAAACATCTTCATTGCATTCCATATATATTGTGCTTATTTGTGTTGTGTTTTAGTTCTTGAGGTGATATTTTGGCCTATTTGTATTCCTTTCCCCTACTTTTACGTGGTATACATGTATATCTGTATTTTATCTTGTATTAATATTAGTTATATATGTATTTATATTAGAACTATTAATGAAGACGGTGTAGGCTATCTTTTGTGACATTTTCTGATTGCAGGTGATGTGCCCATAGTTTATGTTTACATGCTTTATTTTCTCTTTTTTTCTCAGTCGACCTATGATACCTAGTGAGTAAAGTGGACCGTACTCATCCCTACTATGCCCTTTTTGTGCAGATCCAAGTATAAGTGCACCGCATGAATAGCTGATTTAGGTGGCATTTGGAGTCTATTCAAGGTAGCAGTTGATCTATACAGCCAAAATTAGCCACTACCTTTCCTTGTGTCAAACTATGTTTATCGTATTTAGAGACATAATTTGTTCCCTTTTCGGCACTCTATGTATATTTTGACTTCGAGTTGTATTAGTGGTTCTTACACTGTGGCACTGAGTTTTGGGATTTGATTTGGAATCTTCATCGTGTTTCATCAAATATCATGTTTGTGTGGTTCGATTTCGTTCTAAAACCCTTACCTATGGGTGTACATAGGTCGTGTTAGTTCGATTTTTATTAAAAAAAAAATAAACCAATCATATCGGCTTGTTAAAACTATAAACCAAATCAAATCAATATAAAATTATTTTTTTTTATTTAGGTTTTAGTTGGATTTTTCGGATTTTTCATTTTTTTTCGGGCTTTTTTTTTTTTATAATCTTTAGTTTTTACAATTATATTGTAATCAAAGATTAGAGCAAATATATTTTCACTCATGTGCTAATGAAAAACCAATTATGAAAAAATGAGGAGCGAAAAACTCTCTTGAAACTAAAGAGTGAGATGAAGAGTGAAAATTTAGGTTTTAAGTTTATATTGGGTTTTGATCATTTAATTAGCAATTAAAGGACAAATATTACAACTTAAAGGCCCAAATCTAAAAATATATCCACATCTACTTTCAAATTATTGAAAATTACTAAAACTAGTTGAAAAAATATTTAAAAAATAGCCTATAATTAATATTTTATGTATAAAAAAGTGTGAATATTCTCTCTCTCTCTCTCTATATATATATCTATCTATCTATCTATCTATCTATATATATATATATATATATATATATATATATGTAGGATTGATTTGAGTTCGGTTTGACTTTTTTTTTGTTAACATCAAACCCAACCAAGAATGGTCGATTTTTTTTCTAACGTCAAACCAATCAAACTAAACCATAAGTCGATCTTTTTTCTCGATTTGATTTGGTTCGTCGGTTCGGTTTGACTTGACGATTTGGTCTGTACACCCCTAGCCTTGCCTTAGGCTTTAAGTATTGATTTTTTTTTATATATTAATTTAGGTGATAAGATTACTTATCAAGGCTTGCTGCGGTAAGTGACATTATGACCCTTGATTTTTGGGCGGTGACATGTATACAATTAGCGACATTAGATTAATACTAGCTCCCAAATCACATAATGCTCATGTAAAGTTGAGGGACCCAATAGTGAAAGCTACAGGATCCTCTTTCTTCTCAATCAAAGATCAGAAAACATTAGCACTGCAGTGATGCATATTATCTGTGGACTCAAAAATCATCGTCCACTTCTTAGTCACTAAATCCTTCATGAACTTTACATAGCTAGGTATCCGCTCCAATGATTCCACAAGAGGTATATTCACAGACAATTCCTGCAACATCAACATGAATTTCTGATACTTTCCTTCTTCTTTTTTCTTCTTCAACCTTTGAGGAAAAAATGGGGAGGTCATGGAGTAGGTTTCAAGACTGGTTCGACCTCCTTACCCTTTCTTTTATCAGTATCAACTTGTTTCTATACACCCATTGATTTCTGTGATGTCTCTCCATTAGATACCATTTTTTTAGTTTTAGCTTCAGAGGCATCATCAACATCAACAGTATCATCCCTTACCTCATCAACTACAGACATAAGTGGATCAATAGTAGCCTTACCACTCCAATTTATGATGGCTAGACAGTGTTGTCGTTCTTTGGATTTTGAATAGTATTTCTTAGAAGAGTGTCCGATTGACATTGACTCAATGTAGTCGACATCTGATTAAACTACTGCTCAAGCTGCTTAATCGCGGTGTCATGTGATTCTACTTTCTGGCTCAATCCCGAAATGTCTGTCTTAATCTCCTTAAGAAAACTCTCTTGACTTTTTGAACCCTTCACTAGCTTAGCAAACAATGCTTCTATCTTAGAGTCAACATCACGATTTTTTGGTGGAACATACAGACTACTCTTTTTCTTATAATCATACCTTCTCCTCCAATCACCATCCTGGTCCCTGCTTTTGTCCCTATACGTGCCTCCATAGGAGTTCCAACCTTAATTCCCTTGTCTTGAGTTCCAAGAGTTCTTATTGGAACCTTGGCACTTGGCTTGAAAACTCTTCATCTCTCTATCTAAGTACGTTGCTTCCTCCTTAGAATCAAACTCATCATGCCTAGGAAATTTACCTCGAGCACCCACAACATTTACCTTTTCTGCTCTCATGGATGCGAATTACTTAGTAAGCAATCTAATCTCAGTCCTTAGTTGTGCTACCTCTTGAGCCACTATCTCATCTAGCGCTTTCTGCTCACTAGAAGCACCAATAACATATGTATCGACTCTTCTGTTCACCTCCCGAGTATGCCACTTTTTCATTCTGAGTTGTGTTACCCCGATTGAAGCCAATTCAGCTCCAGTATGAGGAGGAATCATACGATAAAGTTTACAATTTTAGTAACTAACTTTCAATTATCATCAACATATTTAGCAGTTAAACAAATATAACCCTCAGAAGTAACTGATGTCCAACAATCAGAAGTTAAGCAAACTCGATTAGGAATCTTAGCCAAGGCTTGTCTTAACTTTTCTTTCTCTTTGATATACACCTTTTGGACACCCACAACAAAAGTATTCCTTGATGGCATTATTATTTTTGGATTTCGATAATCTGTCCAGGCTCTAATTTTTTTATATTTAACAAAAAAATACAACAAATCATGCTCAATAATAGCTTCAACAAACTTTTCACGAGAAATCAATTGATCTATTTTTCTCGGTTGTATGTTACCTTGCTGATCCATATACATTTAACCAAAATAATGAAATTTAATCATTTTACATTTAAGCATATACCGTTTTTAAGTGTGATGTTCCATAGTTCTTACCATTAGGTCCCGAAGTAGAACCAACCTTATATAGTTCCTTACAACCTCTGCATACTGCTCTTTCCTCTACAACCTTACGTCTACCAATCTTTCTAATATATGTCCAAACAGACGATTTTAACTGCCTCATTTTCTTCTACATAGGTTCTTCAGGTTCATTCACCTCTACACTGTTCTCATGTCCACTATGTTGATCATCATTCTCCATTAATTTTCCTGTATTAAGATAAAGATGTCAAAAGATAGTTTCAGACTTCACAAACTAATTAGAGGCAATCAATTAAAAGTAATACACAGAGGTAGTACCACTTTAGGCATGAGACATAATGATTGCATTGAAAAGAAATCAGCTTACCCAGCAAAATTTTAAGCAACTGATATTGCATTTACATAATTGTAGATTAACCTTGGCATGTTAAACATCTATTAGACAATTCAGTGTCTGTCTTAGACAGGAAACATTAATGTCAAATAAACCTTCACTTTCAGAGATAAACATATCACTAAAGCCTCATTTGTTTGCACTTAATGGGAGTTTGAATCTGAATGGTTCAGACTTCAGACCATTAAGTACATTTGTTTTTTATTAAGGTTTTAACTCTGAATAGGTCTTAATCATTCAGATCTAGAACCAAGTCTTTATAGGTTTGAAGGATATTCTGGGTTTGGATAATATTCACCACTCTACTCATAATCAGTAGTCACCACCACTAACCACCTCTGTCATCATCACCATTGTCAACCATCACCCACCACCACCAACCACCTTCACCATCACAACCACAATCGACAACAAATATCGCTACCAACCACAATTGTCAACCGCTACCACACCTACTACCTCTTTTATTCTAATTATATTCACCGTCACCACTGTCGTCAATAGCACCATAACCAGCAACAACTACCGGTCAATCCCTATTACCAACCAACTCATCTGTCATAACTAGCACCACCATTAACTACCACTAATACATCACAACCTCTACATATTCTTTAGTCGTCACCACTATTATCACTAGTAACGCCACCTCTACTACCATGTCAGCTAGTAGCATCGCTACAATTTATCTCTACTAACAACCATCTCCACCATCACAACAAATAAAATCTCCAACTAGCACCTATACATGGTCAATCATCATGCATTCATGTTTCAGCCAACACAATCAACACCTTAAACTACTAACATCAAGCAACGTCACATCACAACCACCACCACCATGATCAATCGTCACCATCATAACAGTCACTACAATATCAACCATCACAATTATCACCACCACTATTATTAATCACTAGCATCAATCATTGTCACCACAACCAACATTATAAATCATCTCCACTATCACTAACAAACATAAATGTTTTTCTCAATCAAATACTAATAATTTTACTGTATTAAATTACATACTTTTTTAATATATAATTAATTTTTTATTTGAATTATATTTTTTTATTTTATTATGCATACAAATAATTTTTTTTTATATATTCAAATGTTGAAAAACAAATAGTTTTAATCATTCAGTTTTCAGATCTAGAGATAACATCTTAATCATTCAAATGTGATTCAGATTGAGACGTCTGATTCTTAAAAAAAAAAAAAAAACAAATGGAGCCTAAGTTCATATAAGCCAATCTCAAAGCATGCATAGAAGATGTTGCATTTGCTACATATAGCAATTTGTGAAGTAAATGTAGAGATTTAATATTTGAAGCTATGAGGAAAGTAAAAAGAGCAAGAAAACCAGATTAATAAAATAGGAATTCCTTAACTAAATGAGAAATAAAAATCAAAGTCAAAATATAAAAGAAATTCAATTATTCGACCACATTGTAGTTGTAGTAGGAGGATGAGAAGCTAAAAGACTTGTCTTATCTTAATACAAAAAATTTTAAACATAAAAAGTAGCAATTTTGAAAGCTGAATTAAGCAACGAAAACATCAGGATTAACGGGATCCATGTCCATTGTCCACATCATATTCATTTTTATATATATATATATATATATATATATATATATATATATATATATATCCACTCTTTAACTGAAAAATCAGATAATTTGAAGTTACTAATTGATTTTTTAACCTAAAAGTCCAATCTTTAACTTGAAAAAACAGAAACTAAGTTACTAATGGATTTGTTTGACCAAAGTCCAATCTTTTACCGAAATAACAAAATTTTTGACCCAAAAATCTGATCTTTAACTGAAGACACAGAAGATGTGAAGTTACTAATAGATTTTTTGATACAAAATCCAATCTTTTAACTAAAAAACAAAAATATTTACCCAAAAGTCCAATTATTAACTGAAGAGACAGAAATTTGAAGCAAATAATTGAATTTTGGACCCAAAAATCCAATGTTTAACCCCAAGAGTAGATTGGGTAGATTGATGCGTAGGACGTCTCGTCCGGGAGGGAATAATGTTACGCAGATCGACCTCGGCGAGTAGATCGTCGGAGAGGTCAGTATCAATGGCAACATCAGATTTCAAAATTGGCAAATTTCATGAAACTCCCAAAATCCAAACAATTAGTGATTAACTAGGAGAGGGGAGGATAATTTTACCATACTCTTACCTGTATCCATTTGGAGAGATTTGGAAGAACTCAAATTTGTATTGTTAAGCAAAAGCTTCGCGCTCAGGTCACAACTACGGGAATTGAGAAATCTCAGAGAAATGATGTAAACACCCTAGTGTCTCTAATTCACGTACAGACGTACTTAGGGGTCGTTTGTAATGGAAAATATAATGTATACATTAGGGTCTGTTTGACCATGAAATTTTTTTTCTTTTTTTTGAAAATTTTTTTTGAAGTTGGAAATTGTGGTGTTTGGTCATGAAAATTTAAAAAGTAATTTCGAAAAATTTTTGTGAAAAGGAAAAACAGGTTCACAATTTTTCAACTCCAGTTTCAACTTTTATTATTATTACATATAACCCCAATCTTTTACATTTTTATATAAAACTCTCCTTATAACATTACTTTTTCAATATTACGTATATATCAGTTTTAAAGAATAAGATAATTATAATTTCAAACTTAATGTTATCCTAATTAATATATATCTCTTTCTATCTGTCATCATTATTTTTATCCCTTATTTAAGATATTATTTTACTACTAATTTATATTTATACCCATAAATATATAAAGTATTATATTTATAATAGAAATATACAAAGTATGTTATGTATAAAGTTTATACCATGTATATACCATATACACACACATATAAATATACAAAGTATTAAGAAACATACTAAGCATATTTATAATATAAATATACAAAGTATGTTATATATAAAGTTTATATCATGTATATACCATATAGACACATATATAAAAATACAAAATATAAAGAAACATACTAAGCATATTTATATATTTATGGTATATAATATAATATACCATAAATATGCAAAGGATGTTTTACATAAAAATAATTTATTCACACACAGTAAAATCTTTCATGTATAAGAAAATTAAAGAAATAAATTAGCGGCACCCTAAAATTTAATAACAACTCATCATTTCCTATTTTTTAGGAACGGAAAATGAAGAAAATAAATTAAATAAATTCCTAAAAAAATAAATTTTTTTGAAAGATAATATTTGTTACCTAAAAAACAGGAAGCAGTGATCTGTTAATATAACATCCATATTTAAAATTTTTAAATATGAGAAAACGACTATTTATGTAAATATTATATGTGTCATAATTGAAATTCATTAAATATGACCATGTATATGTAATTATTTTTATAATAGTAGCTAATTGTATTCTTTTTCCATTAGTAGGTAAATTTTAGTTGGGTGATTTTGATAGTTTGTAAAAGTGTGGACATAAATTCATATTTAAAAAAGTTTTTTTCAAAAGTAAATAAAAAATTCAAAAAATACATGGTCAAACACAACTCTAACTCCAACTTCAACTCCAACTCCGAAAATTTTAGTTTTCATGACCAAACGGCTACTTACTTAATGTGTATTAGTAATACCTTGTTTGGTACATTTTTTTGTCTATATATATAATTAATACAAGCATTAGTTATACACTCTATTATGTATTAAAGTGTGTATTAGCAATAAAATTCATTTCCTATGTATTATCAATACAAAGACTTTTAAAACATGCATTAACTTATTAAATGATCTTAATACTCCTCAATTTTCCTCTCAAAATATTTCACAAATTTTTTTCCTGTCATTTTAATTTTCAACAGTGAATTTTCTCAAAACATTTCATAATTTTTTTCCGACCATTTTAATTTACAACAATGAATAGTTGATTTAAAAAACATATTTTTACGTTGCTTCGAGGGTCTTTAAAAGGATTAAAAAAATCTTGAGACTATTCGTTAATTTTACATCATGTATTTTATTTTTATTTCGACTATGTTAATCCGTGTCGGCGTAACATTTCATGCGCAAAGACGAAGGTCTTGCAATTAATCCTAAATCTCTATATACTTGTTCAACAATACTAATTATGTTTAAGTTGACAAAAGAATTTTGTTACAAAAAAAGTGTATGAAGTTAAAGAAGGGTATTTTCGTAAACAAACACTTCTTTTATAGAAATTATATAAGATATATTATTTCTTATACATCAAACCAAATAATGTATAAGAAATAATACATGCATAATTAATACAAATATAACTAATACAAATATAACTAATACAAATATTACTCATGCAAGCATTACTAATATACTATATTTTGTATTATTCTTACACGCTCTACCAAACGACCTCTTAATGAGTTAAGTTGGGTTGGGATTGCGGCTTGGGTCCAAGGCCAACTAGGCTTTTTATCTGTCTAGTAACACTTGACAATCACAAAATTCTAACAAATAAAAGGTCAACTTTAAATATTTAATAATTATTTTTAAAGTCTTGGCCCACGGGTTAGTCTCCAAGGCTGACGGTCTAGGCCTCTGAGATTAACGGGTCAATTGGGGCTGGGCTTATAAATCTCATTTCTAAAAGGACTTAAAAAAACGTAACCAACCCCACTTAATCAAAGAATTGGATTGAATCGGTCTCACGGGCCAAGTCCATTTTAACAGCTCCACGTATAGAGTAGGTTGTAGTAAATGAGTTACATCTGGTCATGTTTGGATCTATTTATCTTATACTCATGATTATTTAAACTAATATTAATAGTATAAATAACATAAATACCAATCTTTTAAAAGTAATTATACTCTCTCCCACCCTTTTAATTACTTTACTCTCTCTCCCTATTAATATACATAACATAGCCGACATATACATAGCATTCTATGTATATTTGGGATTTTTGTAATATGTTTAGGGAATTGAGATTTTTTGTAATATTAAAAATATAAATTGTGTATTTATGTAATTTTTAGATATTAATATAGTATCATTTATAGTAACAATTCGTACTTCCTTCGTCCATCATTACTAATTCATTTTTCTATTTTGGGATGTCCAATAATACTTATCCAATTTATAAAATTAATGAATAATTTATCTATTTTTATTTATTTTATCCTTAGTGTTAAATACAATACATCACTCATTGTATTTTTTCAAAACAAAATATTTATTATATTCAAAGGGTGATGTAGTAAAATCACTCTTTTATTTATTATTTTTTTAAGATATGTGTCAAGCCAAAAGTGAACACGTATGTATGAGCAAAGTAAGTAGGAGTTACTCTTTGATACTGAAGGTAAAGGAGTGCAGCGTTCATCTTCCTTCATTAGATATTTTTTAAAAAAAAATCATTAGAATGTACAATATACATTTATATTAATTTCTGACAGGTGCAAGAATATGAAAAGTTATATTTCTGAACTAATTATTGCTTGAAGGTAAATTACCTTTTGGTGTAAAGTATTGTTAGAAGTAGATTTTAAATGAAGGGTAAAAATTGTTCAATGCTTAGTGGGTTTTTTAGTAATTCAAGTTTCAATTAAATTTAAGGAGCATTCCACTTCTAGAATATATATAGAGAGATACTGTAGTAGTAGACTACTCTTTTGGCACAATTTGTACCAGACTAACATGTAATGACCACTTTATTAATGATGACAATTCCAATGCTAGTTTTTTTGAAAATCCAGACCAAATAAGATGACTTTGGTGCAATTCTTTGGAGTTTTTGCAATATATATATATAGAGAGAGAGACTGTAGTAGTAGACTACTCTTTTGGCACAATTTGTACCAGACTAACAATGTAATGACCACTTTATTAATGATGACAATAGCAATGCTAGTTTTTTTGAAAATTCATACCAAATAAGATGGCTGTGGTGCAATTCTTTGGAGTTTTTGCACTTGCAATTCGGGTCCTTTGATAGAGTGTATTATAGAAAATCATGTATATATTAATTTTGTGTTTTACTAGTACTTTATTTGATATATTTTTTCAATTTATGTATAACTAATGCAAACATTAGATATACAATTTATTTGGTATTACAATATACTTCATTTAAAAAAGGATGACCTAGTTTAACTTGACATGAAATTTATGAAAATAAAAATAATTTTTGAATTTTGTGGTCCTAAATCAAAGTTATATCAAATATATCAAAATGTCATTTAATCTTGTGGTTTTAAACATGTTATGTGAAAAAGCTGAAATTAAAATATTATAAAAAATATAAGGGGTCATTCTTTTTCTAAACTGATTAAAAAGGAAAGTAAGTCATTTTTTTTAAACGAAGGAAGTATATAATTAATACATGAAAATTCATGGCATTGCTAATGCAAGAGATTTAATGTACATATTAGAATAGTTAAAGATGATTTCCCCTCAAAATCTTTTCACATCATTTCTAGTGTATTTGTGGAGATAACTTTTGTAGACAAATATTTTTTTTTTTAAAAAATATGCAATGTATGTTATTTTTAATACACCAAATCAAACTTTATATAAGAAATTAGATAAGTGTAGCCGTTCTATGCACGACCCAATGTTATTCAACTAATTAATAGTAGCTTTTTTATTTTTACACTATTCATACTTTAGTGCAAAGTTTTGTTGATTTCGTTACTTATCTTGAGGCCATATAAAAGCTACAAATATTACAATTTTAATACTCCCTCGAAAGTTCCTAATTAAATTTTCACGAACTCATAAGAATTTTTCAGAAATGACAACTCCCATCATAAAAATGAACTACGAAATACACCATTATTCTTATTTCAGATTGATAAATAAAGTTGCATGACATTGTTTCTTAAAATACATTTCTAGGCTCTAGAGTTGATTATGTCCTCCCCTTGTATTTTCTAAAATATCCATTAAAATGTGCATTTACAAAAATATTGGTCCTTAATTCACCAGACGAAATATTTAAAGGTTGTCCGAAGTTGAAAAGAACTCCTTCTTAGCATTCATAGTCGTGACATTATCTAGTAA
This sequence comes from Capsicum annuum, assembly GCF_002878395.1. Classification (NCBI taxonomy): domain Eukaryota; kingdom Viridiplantae; phylum Streptophyta; class Magnoliopsida; order Solanales; family Solanaceae; genus Capsicum; species Capsicum annuum. The sequence goes on along the minus strand of NC_061116.1, from coordinate 100,630,487 downwards.
TGTCCCATTCCAAATGTACCGAAAACTACAAGTAAGCTTCATGTTTCCAGGACTGATCTGGACCAGCCTGCCCAAATGAGTAAGATATTTAGATAAAATGAAATGAAAATTGTATATGTGGTAAAGAAAATGGTACAAGGAAGAAAAAATTTGCAAGCATATAGTGTCCAGTACAGTAGGGGTAGACCCACGTGTTAGGGTGGGGGTGCACGTGCACCCGTTAAGTTCAAAAAATGATCTGTATATATACGTGTATATACCTTAAGAAACTATTAGATAAATTGTGTGTACCTTAAAGAGCACCATAACACTTTGGGTGCATTGGTTCTAGTTGCAGTTTCCCACATAAGTGACGTATGATCGAATCCAAGGGTCAAGTTTTCTTTGTTATGTTTTTGCGTAATAACAATTTTTAACAACAAAAATAGTAGTAAGGATTAAAACCTATCACATCTTGCTTACACATCACTCCCTTAACCATTGCACTCATATGCTTCTATAGTGTTAAGATTTATATATTACCCTAAAATCCACATTTGATCTATATATTTATATTTTTGTTATTGCTTAAGCCTTTACTGACCAGTCAGTCAGACATGACACTATCCCTCAGTCGTCATTAAAAGATTCTCGAGCGCTTATGTTAAGATAAAGGTGCACCCACACTCTTCAAATCCTTAGTTCTCCTCTATAGTACAACATAATATAATTATAGCAGGCCTTCTTATAAATAGCAACTGAGAGTTTCTCAAAATCCATGTTTAACAAGAAGAGAGTGTCGAAAGAGCAATATCTTCCTGTGATTATTAGCCACTCTCTTTCACCTCACCCCTTCCCTAAAAAAAGCTACACAAAAGAAGAAAAAATAAGTTTCAGTTTTTCAAGAAGAAAAGTATTACAGAGAAAACTTTGTTTGACTCCCCACATGATTATTCAAGATGTGTTATGTTTAGAATTCTGTCATTATTTTTAGACTGAAAACTTTGCAATATCTTTTAGGAAAGGATTCATCTCCTTGGAGTATATCTAAAAGTTCCTGGAATAGAAACAGATAATCTATCATGAATGATACTGCAGTTTCATCAATGATACTACAGTTTCCATGTCATTTTCCACCACCTAATTGTGCAAAGCCTTCTCGTTAGCTTCATATAAAGCCAAGACATGGACATATCATCAATGTATTACTGACAAAAGAGATTAGAACATAGCACTGATTGGGTAGGGGTGGGAGGACCTAGGTGCCTGCAACAATTACCTTAACTGTAATGATAGCATGATCAAGAAGAGGCAATAGATTGGGATGTGTAAATAGAGATGAAACACAGATATGTTATTTAACAAACTCCAACTATTTGTTGTTCTGATTAAGAAATTTCCTCATGGAATAAGTTCCATCATCTGCACAAAGAGTTTTCAATAAGTTTTTTTTACAGCAGTAGCAACAACAACAACATACCCAACTTAGTCCCACAAAGTTAGGTTTGGAGAAACAACAAGTTCACAGAACCTTGAGTCACATAAATCCGGCTTTGTCCACCAAGATATCTTACACTTTTATAGAATACAAGAAACGACCACAATAGTTGTAGACCAAAGTTAAAAGACAACTTATTCTTTGCATTTTCTCCAAAGAGAAACATTTCATGAATCAGATTAGAAAGGACCAATACACCATCAAATTCTTATTTTAGTAGAAATATCATCAGCAACGGTAAGAGAACCAATCAGAGAAGAAAAAGAGAAATAAGCAAACCAAGCTATCCTGCTTTTTTTTTTTCTTTTTTTTTTTTAGTTTTAAAAAGATGTTCATTATTTTTTTTGTTGGGCAGCAATGTAAACATTACTATTACGAAAACAAGACCGTACACCTAAAGAGCACATGAGTAAATAATATGCAACTTAAGCCACCAACAAACAATGAATCTAATTATAATTCCAGTCTTTGCAAAAAGACACTACATCTATAGGTTTAGTTAGATGAACTCAGTATGTCCACTCTATCTAAAATCTCCATCTTTATCTGTGTATGTATCTCATTTGTATATTTATACTTCTGAATATTTTCAATCCGAACTAATTTTGATATCAATTAGTATTATTAATTTTATTTTACAAATTTTTCTTTCAAATATGAGCAACCATACAAGAATTAAATATTATTTTTAATGAATCACATCCAAATATACATCAAATCCTATCTGCAAAAGAAAAGTACGAAAGGATTACAAACACAAATCATGGTTAGGTTTCATTTAAATCCTCATGATAAATTTTTTCTTAAACTATCATAAACTCACTACAATAATAACATGTGATGATTTACATAACTTTCTACCAAATGCTGCCACATTAAGTAAGTACCAACCTAGAATGTGAAAGTAAAGAAAATGAGTGTTAATTGTATTAAAGATCTTAAGGATGTGTCCTTCATTAATAGCACACAAAGAAAAATAAAAAATTATTCAGAGTGTAACCTCAACGCTTGGAAAACTGTGGACAGTTGTGAGCCTTCTTGAGACCAATTTTTTTCTGCTCCACAATTCTAGCATCTCTGGTTAGCGGACCCTTCTTCATCAATGGTTTTCTATGGATCTCGCTGACCTTTAGAACTGCACAAGAAATGCCAAAAGAGATTGCTTAAGCTTGTCGGAAAGACCATCGCCTTCCACCTTGACAAAAATGTCATAACTAGCTTCATATTCTAAAGTGGCCGGTGAAGTTTTAACATATTGAATCCATAATGAATTTTCTTGAAAATGTTCCTGCAAATCATGACACATAATAAATCTCATATAGGCAACAACAACAAATCAATAAATTAAGAAAAAACATAAACAAAGAATCAGGCAATGTTAATCAGAGTGTTGATGACTTTCTTCATCGAACCTCGAGTTTACAAAATTAGAGAAGTCAATAATATTAACACTCTTTGTGGATTCTTATCATAAAAAAATAATAATACACTTTTATTCACAAAGCAGCATCATAGAAACACAAATTTCTTTCATCTTTTGGATCCAAAGAATTTTCAAGTCATAACTTACATCTTTATAATAACTTTGCACATCTTACTTGTCCAATTCGAAAGACTGACATGCTTTTGTTTATGAACCTTGAAATAAAAAGGTTGGGCATTTCTCTTTCTTTTGTTATATGCACGTGCATTAATGATCCACAAAAATAGTTTATGCATGCATTTCTCAGGAAACTCAAAGGTATCAACTATGCTTCCTACTTCCTGCATAGTGGATTTATTTGATTTTTCAAGGTGAGATTTCCTACTTTTACAATATCTATACAATCTAACGGAGGTTTTCCTAGATATATGAATTTCTTTGCATAGATCATTGTGAAGTACTATAAGCATTCATAAAGTTTTCCATCTAAATTCATTTGATGTGACCAATTCAGCAACCAACAACTTTTTAATATGACACACGAGAATTGTTCATGAAGAAAGGCGGAGCCAAAATTTTAATTAAGAGGGTTCAATATTTGAAGAAAACTTAGCCGGAGGGGTTTCAACACCTACTACAAATAGATAAAAGATAATAAAATCATGTATAAATAGTATATTTTTCCGTCATCAAAACGCCATTCTTTTTGTTCCTCCATTGTTTCAGGAAGTTCACTCATCAATTTTAGTTTAGTATATCACTATCACAACGTCACTCATCCCTATATGTTACTGATGATACTGACCAAGGTGAACTACAATTGCAAAATAACTTTCAGGGTAGTAAGTATAGAGGGCGAGACCTGTTATTATATATGTTAAGTTATTTTGCTGATATTCTATCGTCATAGGTGCTATTATCCTTGGGAATAAATTGAGTTGCTTATTTATTTATCACTTATCAGACAAGTATATAGCAACCATTTCGACTAATACTACTTATTTCTTATTTTTGAATATCTCCTATTTGATTTAATTTGTTCTTAATCATATTTACATGGTTCAGGACCACCACATCAAAGCCAAAGTTCAGCCTAACAATCAAGCATCATATATTATAACTATCGAGCTTTTCTTTTTTGTTTCTTTTTTATATTAAAAGAATGTGAGTTTGCTTAAATAGTAAAGGAGCAGTGCGTTACAATTAACATAATATTTAGGTTGGACATTTGTACTTGGATTAAGTATGTATTCGTTAATTTAGTTCTTGTTGTGTTTACATCATATTTGAAACACCTTGGCTTTCGAACCTTAGAAAGTTACTTGAGTTTGAGCTTCTGGACATCATACAACTTGAGGTTACTTATCATATGATGTGGGTGCGGTTAAGGGTCCTCAACTCACTTGATAATGTAATACCCCGAAGTTTCCTATCTAAATTTTTTTGTCTCAAGAATATCAAGTGTTAGCTTCTAAATTGAATTATGTTTATTCCATGAGTAATTTTCAAGATTTTTACTTTCTATCATATGGAAAATTCAATAAGCTTTCCATCGATATAAAATTTGCCTAAATCCGATAACCAGATAAAAAGTTATGACTATTTCAAGTTTCCATCGTAAAACAGTGCCATATTAGTAAGTGACGCGCCGTGCCACAAGAGAAAATAGAAATTGTCAAATTCTAGTAGGAGTACGTGATAGTGGAGCATCGCTCCAAACTTCTAGGTCGCAAATGAAGTGGCAACGCGATGGCTCCACGTCGCGCCATCCCTCAATCCAGTTGTCAAATTGCAGTGACACGACGCGATAACGTCGTGTCGCGCTAGAGGTCTAATTCAGGAAAATTTTACTGAAATTAAAAAAATGCATCCAGGGTTAAAAAAGTCAATTTCCACCCTTATTTAAGACCTTTAACACTGTCAGATAAGGGTTAATAAGGTGGATAAGCACTGTCAGATGAGGGCCCCACTATTCTCTTTTGGAGACACTGTTAGATGAGGGTCACTCACAGCTTGTCCTTACCGGTGGCATGGTATTGACACCTTTCTAATTGGAGTTACATATTAGACCCCAACTCAGCCATAATAATGTATTAGGGATATGTCGGTTAGATAACTACTTTCCACAGTTTCAGTTACAAAATCAGGACTGTCAGATACAATCATTCAGTCTCAGTAATAGAAATTAGATAGTTCTACAAAATTCAGGACTGTCAGATACAATCAACTCAGAATAGTACAGAACTTAGCTAGTTCCATCATATTTAGGGCTGTCAGATACAATCACTCATGTCATCAGTTATATCAGTCACTAGAATTCAGTTATCAGTCATGTTAGTTATCAGTAAATTTATGTTATCATGATCTCAGATATAGCTACTACATATTCATGCATGTATTATCACATTCATATTAGTCAGTTAGCCAGTATTGTTCATGCATATGAACCCCATGCATTCAACCTACCTTCCATGCATACCAGTATATTCAAAGTACTGATGCATTTGCGCTATGGTGTCTTATACCATAAGTTTAGAAGTACGAGCTCCTAAGCATCAGTAGCATTCCAGTCTCAATAATCAGAGTTAGCAGTGAGTCCTCATCTCTCGAGGACATGATCATTTATTTATTATCTCATTAAGTAATTTATTAATTGGAGTTAGTTTGGGACATATCCTATCAACTCCTCATTCAGATAGTTTAGTCAGTTATAGGCTTTCTAGACTATCATGTTCAGACTATCATATCATGTTAGTTTTGTTTTAGATATTTTATACCCCATTCAGATGTTATATCTTTATCAGTTATGTTACAATCTTGAACCTTATGGCCTTTCAGTTTATATTTATGCAATTATACAATATCTTATGCTGTATACAGATACAAATATCAACCATGGGTTAGCTTGTGGTCCTTTGGGATCATGAGAACCTGTAGTATTTCGAGTACTAGATTTGGGGCATTACAAACTTGGTATCAGAGATTAAGGTTCAATAGAGTCCTAGAAAGTTTAAAAGCCGCATGTAGTAGAGTCTTGTACATGGGTATGTTGCGTACCACATTTATGTACAGGAGGCTATGAGATGTTTTAGAAATAGTTTCCCTTCTTTCAGTATTTATATCGTACCAGTGAGCATAATCTCAAGTCAATCTCTCATTCTAATCTGTTTCTCCCTTTCTTCTACAAAATATGCCTCTTAAAAGAAGAAACAAGAATCAGTTAGCCCCTCAGCCCAAGAAACCTTTAGGCGAACATGTTTCTCATGCAGAGTTTAGAGTTGTATTCACTACTCTTGCTTAGTCAGTTACTGCTCAGAATGAATGACCAACTGTCGTTATGAACAACCCAGTGGCCAATTCAACTACAGCTAGGATTTGAGACTTCACCTAAATAAATCCTCCATTCTTTCTTGGGTCTAAGTCAGATGAGGACCCTCAGGAATTTATTGATCAGGTTCAGAAAGTTACAGACGTTATGGGTGTTTTAGCTGTTGAAAGTGCTGAGCTAGCTGCATATCAATTGTAGGATGTTGGTCACACTTGGTACATACAGTAGAAATCAGAAAGGTCATTTGATACAGGGCCTATAGAGTGAGAGGAGTTTGTCACCGCATTCTTAGAGAGGTTCTTTTCCCTAGAGCTGAGATAAGCTAAGGTATTAGAATTCATCAACCTCAAGTAGGGCAACATGAAGGTGAAATAGTATTCTCTTAAGTTTACTCAATTAGCCAGATATACTTTTTATGTGGTTGCAGACAGCAGGGCCAAGATGAGTAAGTTTATTTCTGGGGTAAATGATAGTGTGGTCAATAAGTGTAGTTCTGCGATGTTGAATAGTGACATGAATTTAGCTAGGATTATGACTCATGCTCAGCAAATAGAAGATCAAAAGTTTAAGATGAGGGAGAAACAGAATAAGAGAGCAAAGACAGGTAGTTTCAACTTTGCTCAGCCCAAATTAGAAGGAGCGAACCGCTCTCAGTTCCATCCTAAGTCATCAGTTCTAGCTCCTTATTTAGCCAGTGCTCCAGCTCCTAAGTTTAGGGATGGAAATAGAGATAGGGCACTAGGCTTTAAGTTTTAGAGCAGTGTCAGCAATGCCCGAACTAATCCCTTTTGTCAGACTTGTGGTAAGAACCATAAGGGTGCATGCAGAGCTGGTAGTGATGTTTATTTTGGACATGGAAAGCCATGCCACAGAGTCAGAGATTATCCCCAGTCAGGTTATTAGGTTCAGTAGAACCGTTCCTTAGCTCAGTTTGGTTGCCCAAACCAATAGGGTGTCACTTCTAGTGCTACTAGTGGGCAACATCCAAATCAACTCTATGCTCTCCAGTCCTGGAAAGATCAGGAAAATTCTCCTAATGTGGTAACTGGTACGTTACAGATCTTTCATGTGCATGTTTATGCTTTGCTAGATCAAGGAGCTTCTTTATCTTTTGTTACTTCTTATATAGCAGTTGATTTCGAAGTCAGTCCAAAAATTCTAGCAGAGCCCTTCTCAATCTATACCCCAGTGGGTAAAACCATCATAGCCCAACGGGTATACAAGAACTGCCCGATTATGATATTTCAGTAAGTCACTTCAGCAGACTTAGTCGAATTAGAGATGACTGATTTTGATGTCATTCTCGACATGGATTGGCTTTATTCCTGCTATGCCACAGTCAAATATAGAAATAGAATAGTCCAGTTTTAATTTTTGAATGAACCCATCCTAAAGTAGAAGGGTAGTGTATGCGCTTTCAGAGGTCAGCTTGTTTCCTACCTTTGGGCACAGAAAATAATATCTAAAGGATGTGTCTATCATCTTGTTTGAGTTAAGGACACTAGTTATGAAACTTTCAGTCTTGATTCAGTCCCAGTCATGAATGAATATTCACTTGTATTTCCCGAAGATATTCTAAGGATTTCTCCCAAAAGGGAAATAAACTTCGGTATCAATCTTCTTCCAGATTCTCAGCCTATATCTATCTCGCCATACAAAATAGCACCAGCAGAACTCAGAGAACTAAAAGAACAGTTGAGGGATCTTTTACATAAGGGATTCATCAGACCTAGTATATCTCTGTAGGGTGCACCAGTCTTATTCATGCAAGAGAAAGATGGTTCTCTCAGAATGTGCATAAACTACCGTCAACTCAATAAAGTCACGGTCAAGAACAATTATTCACTTTTCAGAATCGATGACTTATTTGAACAACTTCAGGGAGCCAGTTATTTATCTAAGATAGACCTCAGATCTGACTATCATCAGCTCAGAGTCAGAGAATGTGACATTTCAAAGACAGCCTTTCATACCCGGTATGGTCACCTCAATTTCCTAGTTATGTCCTTTGGTCTTACCAATGCCCCAACAACATTCATGGACTTGATAAATCATGTGTTCAAGAAGTACTTAGACATATTTGTCATAGTCTTCATAGATGATATTCTGGTCTATTCCCGCAGTGAGTATGATCGTGTAGACTATCTCAGAATAGTACTTCAGACTCTCAGAGATCATCAGTTGTTTGCCAAATTTAGTAAGTGCAAATTTTGGCTAAGTTCAGTATCATTCCTTGGTCATATCATTTTCGGAGATGACATTAGAGTAGATTCTCAAAAGATCAAAGCAGTAAGAAACTGGTCCAGACCCATCTCTCCATTAGATATCAGGAGTTTCTTGGGTTTGGCTAGCTATTACAGATGGTTTGTTGAAGGATTTTCTTATATTTCATCCCCTATGTCTAGATTGACTCAGAAGAAAATCAAGTTTCAGTGGTCAGATCCTTGGGAGAAGAGTTTTCAGGAGTTGAATACTCAACTCACCTCAACCCTAGTTTTAGTTCTTCCAGATAGTTCAGAAGGGTTTGTAGTGTATTATGATGCATCCAGAGTAGGTTTGGGTTGTGTCCTCATATTGCATAGTAAGGTCATAGACTATGCCTCCAGACAACTTAAACCCCATGAGAAGAATTATCCGACTCATGATCTTGAGTTAGCAGCAGTAGTATTTGCCTTAAAGATTTAGAGACATTATCTATACGGTGTTCATGTAGATGTGTTCATAGACCATAAGAGCCTTCAGTATATTTTTTCTCTAAAAGATCTTAATTATATCAGAGAAGGAGGTTAGAGCTCTTGAAAGATTATGACATGAGTGTTCTTTATCACCTAGGCAAGGCCAACATTGTGGCCGATGATCTCAGTAGACTATCTATGGGTAGTGTTGCTTATGTTGAAGACAGTAAGAAGAATTTAGCTTAAAAAATCCACCATCTTGCCAAACTAGGCATTTTCTTAGTCGATTCAGAGGAGGGTGACATATGGGTTTATAGTAGTTTAGAATTATCTCTAGCTTCTGAGGTGAAAGAAAAGCAAGATAGAGATCCAAGTTTAGTCAAGTTGAAAGAGTCAGTTAAAGATCAGAAAGTGGATATTTTCTCTCAAGGGGGAGATGATATCCTACGTTGTCAGGGTCGTCTGTGTGTTTCAGGTGTAGATGACTTGAGGTAGAGAATTCTTGTAGAAGCGCATGGTGCGCGCTACTCTATTCATCCAAGGGCCACAAAGATGTTCTGTGACTGACGGAAATTCTATTGGTGGAGTGAGATAAAGAGAGATGTTACAGATTTTATGGCTAAGTACCCTACATATCAGTAGGTTACGATAGAGCATCAGAAGCCTAGTAGGTCCATGCAGGAGTTTAGTATTCCTAATTGGAAGTGGGAAGAAGTGAATATGGACTTTGTGATGGGTTTGCCTCATACTCGTCATCAGCATGATTTAGTTTGGGTCATTATAGATAGGATAACCAAATCAGCTTATTTCTTTCTAGTCCATACCTCTTATTCAGTCGAGGATTATGCCAAACTCTATATCATATAGTTGGTCAGATTACACGGTGTTCCGTTATCTATTGTCTCAGATAGAGGTACCCAGTTCACCATTCATTTTTGAAAAGCATTCCAAAAGGGTCTTGGTACCTAAATTCATCTCAGTACAACCTTTCATCCTTAGACAGATGGTCAAGCAGAAAGGACCATTTAGACTCTAGAAGATATGCTAAGGGCGTGTGTAACTAATTTCAAGGGTAGTTGGGATGACCACTTGCCTTTGATTGAGTTTGCATATAATAATAGTTATCATTCCAGATTTGGATGGCTCCATTCGAAGCTCTGTATGGTAGGAGGTGCAGATCTCTAATCAATTGGTTTGAAGTTAGTGAGGCCTTAGTTATAGGTCCTGACTTAGTATTCGATGCCTTAGATAAAGTCCAGTTGATCAAAGAAAGACTCCAGGCTTCTCAGAGCCAATATAAGTCTTATATAGATGTGTGTAGAAAGGATCTCGAGTTTGAGATTAGTGACTATGTCTATCTAAATATCTCTTCCATGAAGGGAGTGAAGAGGTTCTACAAAAAGGGAAAACTTAGTCCCTGATATTTCGATCTCTTCAAAATTCTTAGTCGCTTCGGTAAGGTAGCTGATGAGCTTAAATTGCCTTTAGATCTAGCCTAAGTTTATCTAATCTTCCATATCTCTTTGATCAAGAAGTGTATAGATGACCCAGCAGTCGTAGTCCTTATTCAGAGCATAGATATTCAGAACAACCTCTCTTATGAAGAGATTCCAGTCAAAATTCTAGACTATCAGACTCGTAGACTGAGGAACAAAGAAGTCGCTCTAGTCAAAGTTCTTTGGCGGAATCATTCCATTGAGGGACTTACTTGGGAAGCATAAGAAGACATGCATACCAACTATCCTCACCTTTTATCCGTTAACTCAGATCTAGCTCAAGGTATCAGTTCTTCTTAAACTTTCAGTTTTCATGTCCAGATTTCAGTTACAACTTGATATCAGCCTCATGCTTAGGATTCCATTTTTAATTTGGGTACTAAGTACCATTGCATATTCAATTATATGTTCATGCATCAGATTAGTCATGTGGTTATGCATCAGACATGCATTCTACTTATGAGAAGACTCAGTTATTAAAAATCTCAGTCATGTAATCAGTTTAGTCATGTATTCACATATCAAATATGTGTGATAAGCTTATCAGTACTCTCAGTCATGCATTCATGTATCAGGTCAGTCATGAAATCATGCATCAGATATGCATACTCAGCATGAATCTCTGAAATATCAGTTATGTTAGTCATGTTTAATTTTTCATGTTCAGTGTGTACTTCGGCTTATTCTATGGGGAATTTTCAAGATTTTTACTTTTTTTCATATGGGAAATTCAATAAGCTTTCCATCGATATAAATTCACCTAAATCTAATAATCAGGTAAGAAGTTATGACTATTTCAAGTTTCCATCATAAAATAGTGCCATATTAGTCAGTGGCGAGCCGCGCCACAGGAGAAAATAGCAGTTATCAAATTTAAGTAGGGGTCTGCGATAGTGGCGCATCGCGCTAAACCTTTAGGTCACAAATGAAGTGGCAACGTGATGGCTTCGCATCGCCCGATCCCTCAATTTCCCAGTTGTCAAATTCTAGTGACGTGGCGCGATAGCGCTGTTTCGTACCAAGGTCCAATTCAGAAAAATTTTACTGAAATTAAAAAGACGTATCCAGGGTTAAAAAGGTTAATTTTTCACACCTATTTAAGCTCTTTAACACGAGATTCAGCTATTTGGAACCCAAAATAAACTAGTTTCTCTCAATTTTCTCTCAAGAACAAGCTAGGGTTTTAATTAGGGATTTAATTTCAGGAAAGTCTCTCCATCAATCTTTGCAAAACCAAGAACAAAGGTATCCGTTGTGTTGATTTATGGATTTCTTTCATCCATAAAGCTCAAGAACCCTATTTCAAACTATAAATCATGATATTTATATTGTGTGTTAATTGTAACCATGTTTATATTGTTATATGATTCCCAAGTTGGAATATTTATGTGTTTTTCATGAAACTACATTAGCAAGTGAGTGAAATCCATAAATTTAGTTATTCATAATGTGTCAATTTGATTATTAAGCCTATACCCTATGGGTGCATGCAAGATGTTTGATGAAATGCCCAGGAAGATAAAAATTATGCACTATAGCTAAATTGTGATCCAAAATGACTTCCATGTTATTCTTATGTATTGAAATTTATTTCTTGGATTGCTCATGAGTTAGCCTTATAAAATTATGCTATGTATACATGTTATCTTGTCCAAGTACAAAGCTATGATAATCAAATGCCCATGAAATATCTCCAATTATTTTATGGGGGTACTTATACCCGAAAAATATAGTTGTGTACCTAGAGTCAGTGACATATTTCACGATATCCTCAGTCAACCCATGATCTATAGAACTCAGTCAGTCATGTGACTCAGGAAATCTCAGTAATTCAATAATCCCAGTACTATTCCATCAGTCAACAGAATTTAATTAATTCAGTTTAGTAATTCATGTTCAATGTCTATTCAGATAGGAGTAGGAATTAGCACCGAGTGAACCCAAGAATGGGAACACATACTGTCAAATGAGAGTGTGATTCTTAAAAGTCATCCTTGTATTCCAAAACTATGTAGCCAGGATAGGTTGAGACATCAACACTTTTAGATGAGGGTTGATGAGGTGGATAAGCATTGTTAGATGTGGGCCCCATTATTCTCTTTTGGGGAAACTATCAGATGAGGGTCACTCACAGCTTGTCCTTACTGGTGGCGCGATATTGACACCCTTCCAATTGGGATTACAGATTAGACCCCAACTCAGCCATAATGGTGTATTAGGGGCATGTCGGTTAGATAACTACTTCCCACAGTTTTAGTTACAGAATTAGGACTGTTAGATACAGTCATTCAGTCTAAGTAATAGAACTCAGATAGTTCTACAAAATTCAGAACTGTTAGATAAAGTCAACTTAGAAATATAACTCAGCTAGTTCCATCAGATTTAGGACTGTCAGATTCAGTCACTCATGTCATCAGTTATATCAGTCATCATAATTTTATTATCAGTCATGTTAGTTATCAGTAAATTCATGTTATCAAGATCTCAGATATAGTTACTACGTATTCATGCATGTATTCTCACATTCATATTAGTCAGTTAGCCAGTATTGTTCATGCATATGAACCCCATTCATTCAGCCTAATTTTCATGCATACTATTTCATTCAAAGTACTGACGTATTTATGCTATGATATCTTATACCATATGTTCAGAAGCATAAGCTCTAGGGCATTAGTAGTATTCCAGTCTTAGCAGTCAGATTTAGCAGTGAGTCTTTATCTCTCGAGGATATGATTATTTATTTATTATCTTATTAAGTAATTTATTAGTTGGAGTTAGTTGGGGACATGTCCTATCAAATCCTTATTCAGATAGTTCAATCAGTTAGAGTCTTTTCAAACTATCATGTCATGTCAGTTTTGTTTTGGGTATTTCATACCCCATTCAGATGTTATATCTTTATCAGTAATGTTACAGTCTTGAACCTTATCGACTTTTAGTTCATGTTTTTACAATTATACAGTATATTATGCAGTATACAGGTACGGATATCAGTCATGGGTTAGCTTGTGGTCCTTCGAGGTTAGGAGCATCATTTAGCATTCCAGGAACCATATCCGGGTGTTATAGATAATCAGTGTGGTTTGGTTGGTTTTTGTCTAAGGTGAAAATAAATATCATATGAGTCTTATTTTAGGGTGTGAGAAGTATAGTGCCAAATCATATGATATCTTATGTCTAACCTAGATGATTCTACCTAGGGTACGATTTGAGGGTACAAGTCATATGGTATGGGTACGACTTAGGCTAGGGGATTCGTATGGTGGACAATGTGTGATGTCCAATATTCTGTCTAGGGTAAGAGTAGTGGGTGTCACTCGTATGTTGTGTGTATGAGTTAGGAGGGAGTCATACCCTCTTGCAGGAATTTTTACAATTTAAGTTAGGGGTATTATGGTTATTTCACCTCTTAACCTCCTTTGACCCCATTCCTTAAACCACTATTGGGACTTCATTTACCCTAGTATTCTCAATAAAAATATTCAAAACACTCTCAAATCTCTCTCAAGTCTCTTAGTTTAAGAAAGGCTAGGGTTTCCTCAATACAATCAATTTGGGACTTACAAGGGTGGTTTCTTTCCATAATTTTTGGTATCTAAGACATGTTACTCCCCCCTCATTGTTATTTCAACTAAATTCATGTTTTAATGAACGGTTTTCATGGTGTAATTATAGGTCTTATTTGGTTTTGAATTAGATGTTGGGGGTTTTAGTTGTTAATGGATGTATATTATTTTCCCATGTTTTTCTTATGGGTTTTAAGTTAAAATTGTGGAATTAAGCTTGTGGTTTCATGGGAATGTTCAATTGGTTCTTAGTTTTGGTTTTGGAAACTATAAGCCCTCAACATATTTGTTAAAATGCCTATAAGATTGGTTTTGTCACATAGTTTGACTTTTATTGAAACTATTTGATTGCCTAATATGGTTATGGAACCTAATTTGATTTAAATGGGTTTAAAAGATTTATAAAGGCCTTTGTGGCCATGGTTTTGGTTTAATTGGTAATCATATAGGGCACATAGGAATCCCCTAAGTGTTGGCTAGTGACATTGCTTGTAAGTTATAGTCAGTATGACGATACGACTACATAATACCCTGGTAATTAATTCCAGAATTGGTGGTTTAGTTATGTGCTAAAGGTTTTAATTAGTCAAAAATGGTGGGTTGTGATAGCTAATCGTGAAGGTGTGAGTCCAATAGACGAACACTGGAAAATTATGTTTGTCGACATAAGGATTGGTCATGGTGACCATATACTTGTGGGGTACATGGGAATCCCCTTAGTTATACTTGTATATACGTGTTATGGAGGGCGAAGTGTACACTAAAATCCTCGAGCGCTGTGATATTTCCGATTCATGCGACTACACATACTGGGCCCATTCAGGAGGTAACACTAGACCCATATAGCCCGTGGGTACTTTTGGGATGGTTAAGCTACACAACCCAGGTTATGGTTTTAAATGCATGCTAAACCCTATTCCCTTTCCATGCATGGACTATATATATGTATGGGTGTGATTGCACATTATTATTTACTTGGTTTTAAATGTTGGTATTATTTTATCCTTACTCCTGAGTATATGCTAGCGTTCACTCGCTAACCCATCTTCGGGCGCTGTATCCCCATGCGATGCAGGAATCGACCATACTACTCCTCATGCTCAACGATTGAATTCGGGGACAATATTTGTGTCAGACTAAATTGGTAAGATTCCATACTTTGAAAGACTCTATTTGATGCTATGGATATATTTTTAAACTTTTGGTTTTTTCTTGGACTTTGGTTTTGGTTATGGTCGGGGAAATTTACCGATTGGATGTTCTTTGTTTTCAATTAAAGACTTTGTGAGACTACTTTGGGTTGGCATGGGTGGTGTCCGTATTGGTGTCAGCCTGACATTGGTATTAGTATTGGGCCTGATATCATTTAACTATATTTGGTTTATGATTGTTCCATCTTGTTATTTTATATGATTGAAATTCACCCAAAATTAGATGTAGGGTGGTTACAGATGGGTATTAGGGGTGGTCTCCGGTCTGGGTTGGGCTTGGGGAACCTGACACGACTAGGCCTTGGTTTGGGTCATGTCAGATTGATATCAGAGTTCTAGGTTCATGGTCACTTAGGAGTCCACACAGCTGTTTTGAGTGAAATCTCTTTTAAGGGTATGTAACACGCCACACTCATAAGGGAGAGGCTACAAGGCATCTAGGAATGTTTCTCTTTCTTGTGTTCTGTTATCAAGCTATAAAGTCTAAGTCCTGAAATCTTCTTTAATTTTCGTTTGTTCACTTTTCAGATCGTGCCTCCTTAATGATCCGAATCTCATAAAAACTCCTTTATCCCAACTGAGGACAATGTTGATGGGACTCGCTCTACTCATGGGATCCTTACCCTAGCTTAGGGTTCAGTTTTGGATTGTCTTAGAGTTCTATCAGTTTTTGAACAGTTGGTAGTTACTCAAACCGAGCATGGTATTTCTATTCCTCTATTTTTTAAGGACACAAGGGTTAGACAGTTCATGAGGTTGAACCCTCCGACCTTTATGGGTGTTAAGGTGGAGGAGGATTCTTAAGGTTTTCTGAATAAAGTGTAAAAGCTTTTCTGAGTTATACATACCATGAATGTGGAGGGTATAGAGTTTTCTGCCTACCAGCTGAAGGATGTGGCGTACCAATGGTATGAAGAATAGGAAAAGTCAAAGGGTGATGGTGCTAAGTCATCCCTGTTAAAGTATTTTTCCAATGCTTTTCTAGATCACTTCTTTCCTTAGGAGTTGAAGGAGGCTAAGGTGAAAGAATTTGTTAATTTGAAGCAAGGAAAGAGTCAGTCAAGGAGTATGCCTAGAAGTTTCACCAGTTATCTCGATATTCTCCAGAGTTGGTTTCTAATATGAGGGCTTGGATAAGAAAGTTTTCTTTGAGATTATCTTATGAGTTGATCCTTTAGAGTAAGGCTGCCTTATTAATCAAGGACATGGATATCTCTAAGTTGGTTGTGTACATACAATAAGTAAAGAAAGAGAATAAAAAGCAGACTAAAATAGATAAGATACAGGGTAAGAATTTTAGATCCTTTGACCAGGATGATGGCCAATAGTAGAGTGACAGGGATGGTGGTAAGTCTTCCAAAAAGAAGTGAGGCAATTCTGGGATGTACTCAACGGCTAGTACTCACTAACCAAATACGTCGGTTTATAGGAGTTTCCATGGTGGCAATAACTTCAGGGAATAGGGTGCCCAATCTCAGGCTAGTAGGGCCTAGTCATCTCCATCATATCCTTCATGCAGGTTTTGTGGTAGATTGTATTGGGGTTTTTGTGATGAAGGGAAGGATAGGTGCTTCAACTATAATCAATTAGGGCATATGCTTAGAAACTATCTTGTTAGTAAGGTTGCTTCGAGAGAAAACATGGTTCCAGTTGCTTTATCATCAGCCTGATACCAAAGGGCGCACCATCTTGCTCCAACACTAGCCAAAACCTGCTTTGTGCTCTCACTACCCTCAGGAGTCCGAGACATTACCTGATGTTATGATTGGCACGTTGAAATTCTTTTCCCAAGATGTATACTATTTACTTGATTCAGGGTCCTCTGTCTCTTATGTGATCTCATTTATGGCTTTGCATTTTGATTTTGGTTTGGAGTGTGTTTTAGACCTTTTTTTTGTTTCTATCTCGGTAGATGACTTTGTGATTACTATAAGAGTCTATAGGGTTTGTGTGGTATCTGTTGGTATTAAAGAAACTTTTATGGATTTATTTGAATTAGATATAGTGGATTTTGAAGTCATATTAGGGATGAATTGGTTGCCTGTGTTTTATGTTTCTCTAGATTATCGAACATGTAAGGTTGTCTTTAATTTCCCTAATGAGCTAGTTATTGAGTAGGAGGGTAGTTCCCTAGATCCTAAGAGGAAGTTCATATCTTATCTTAGAGCTCGGAGAGTAATCTCCAAGGGGTTTCTCTATCATCTAGTCAGGGTTTAGGATTTTAACTTGGATGGTCCTTCTTTACATTTTATCTCAGTGGTAATGAGTTCCCTGTGGTCCTACATGATGACCTTACTGGTGTTCCTTCTGATAGGGAGATTAAGTTTGGGATTAATCTTGTTTTGGGAACTCGTCCAATTTCTATTCCTCCATATAAAATGGCTCTAACTGAGTTAAAATATCTTAAGAAGTAACTAAAGGATCTCTTAGATAAGATATTCATCTGTCCTAGTGTGTCCCTGAGGGGTGCACCAATGTTATTTGTGCATAATAAGGATGGTTCCATTCGTATGTGTACTAATTATCGATAGTTGAATAAGGTGACGATAAAGATTAAGTATCTTCTTCCAAGAATAGATGATATGTTTGATCAATTGCAGGGTGCTAAGTTTTTCTCCAAGATTGATCTTCAATCTGGGTATCATTAGTTAAAGATTAAGGAGGAGGATATCCCTAAGACTAATTTTCAAACCCACTATGGGTATTTTGAGTTTCTAGTTATGTCATTTGGTTTGACCAATGCCCCAACGACGTTCATGGATTTGATGAATAGGGTCTTTCATTAGTTACTGGACTTGTTCGTCTTTGTGTTCATAGATGATATTTTTGTCTACTCTAAGAGTAAGGTGGATCATGTTGATCACCTCCGTGTGGTGTTGCAGACCTTGAAGGAGCAACAGTTTTTTGCTATGTTTTTAAAATGTGAATTCTAGTTGAATGCTGACACTTTTCTAAGTCATATTATTTCTAGTGAAGGGATTATGATGGATTCGCAGAAAGTTGCAGTGGTTAAGAAGTGGCCTAGACCCATGATTCTAACCAAAATTCGGAGCTTCTTGGGTTTAACAAGTTATTATAGGAGGTTTGTACAGAGATTTTCTTCTATAGATACCCCATTGACTAAGTTGATTCAGAAGAAGGTAAAGTTCTTATAGTCTGATGCTTGTGAGGGTAGTTTTAAGAAACTGAAGGATAAGCTAACTTCGACTCCAATTTTGACTTTGCCTGAAGGCACTAATAGGTTTGTGGTCTACTGTGATGTATCGCATATGGGACTTGGTTGCATTCTAATGCAGCATAGAAAGGTGATAACTTATGCCTCTAGACAGTTATGGGTGCACTAGAGAAATTATCCAACTCATGACTTGAAATTATTAGTTGTGGTATTTGCGTTGAAAACCTAAAATTACTATTTATGTAGAGTGTATGTAGATATCTTTTCTGATCATAAAAGCCTTCAGTATGTGTTTACTCAGATAGTGCTTAACCTCAAGCAAAAAAGATGGCTTGAGCTGCTTAAGGATTATGACATGAGTCTTTACTACCATCCAGGTAAAGCTAATGTGGTTGTTGATGCTCTTTGTAGGTTATCCATGGAGAGTCTAGCTCACATGGATAAGGAGAAGCGATAGTTGGTGAAAGACATCTACTGTTTGGCTAACCTTGGAGTTCGTCCCTTGAATTCCGAGGATGGTGGTGTGTTGGTGCAAGAATTAGGGTGGTCGTCTTTTGATGCTGAAATCAAGGAGAAATTGATGTTAGATCCTGTCTTGATGAGGATTAAGGGTGATGTAGGTGGGCAAAAAGTGATGGTCATTGAGATTTGTGGTAATGGTACTTTGTGGTACAAAGAAAGATTATGCGTTCCTGACATTGATGGTTTACGAGAAAGGATATTGGCTGAGGCGCATGAGTTACGCCATATTGTTTATCACGGTTCAATTAAGATGTATCATAACCTTAAGGAGATATATTGGTGGAATAATATGAAGAGGGATGTGGCAAATTTTTTGGCCAGGTGTGTGGTGTGTCAACAAGTGAAAGTTGAGCATGTGAATCCAGGGGATTGTATCATTAAATTGAGTTTCCAAAGTGAAAGTGAAAAGTGATTAATAAGGATTTCATTACCGGCCTTCCTCGATCTCGAAATTAATTTTATTCAGTGTGGGTCATCGTGGATAGGATGACAAAGTCTGCTCACTTTTTGCTAGTGAGGACTAATTTTTTAGCTAAGAATTATGCAAGGTTGTATCTCCATGAGATTGTGAAGTTGCATGGGGTGCTATTTTCTATCATCTCCGATCGTGGTACACAGTTTACATCTCACTTTTGGCAGTCATTCTAGAAAGGTTTGGGGACTAAGGTTAGTCTTAGTACTGTTTTTCACCCGCAGTCGGATGAGCAAGTAGAAAGGAATATTTAGACATTAGAGGACATGCTTTATGCTTATGTGATTGACTATGGTGGTAGTTGGGTTGAGCATTTGCCTCTTGTGGAGTTTAGTTATAATAATATCTACCATTCTAGCATTGGGATGACTCCTTCTGAAGCATTGTATGGTAGGAGGTGTATATCTCTCATTAGGTGGTTCTAGGTTGTGAGACGGAGGTGTTTGGCCCGAACATGGTTCACCAGGCTATGGAGAAGATGAAGGTGATTCTGGATAGACTTAAGTTTGTCCAAAGTTGCCAAAAGTCATATGCGGATGTAAAGCAAAGGGATTTGGAATTTGAGGGTGGGGATAGGGTGTTTTTTAAGGTGTCTCCCATGAAGGAAGTGATGTGGTTTGGTAAGAAGGGGAAGCTCAGTCCCCGGTATATTGGTCCTTACTTGGTTTTGAGGAGGGTTGTTAATGTTGCATATGAATTTGAGTTACCTTCCAGTCTGAGAGCCATTCATCCAAATTTTCATGTCTTTATGTTGAGAAAATGCATAGGTGATCCTTCATCGATTGTTCATTTAGAAGGATTGGGTATTTCAGTTTCTTTGTCTTATGAGGAAATCTCGGTTGAGATATTGGATTGGAAGGTTCTTCAGTTGCCGACCAAGGATGTCGCTTTGGTAAAAATTCTTTCGAGGAACCATAGGGTTGAAAAAGCTACTTAGGAAGCAAAAGTGGACATGAAGTCCAAGTATCCACATCTATTCCCAATTCCAAAAATTCATGTTTGAGGTATGTGTTGATATTAATATCTTTGTTTTATGTCATTATTTTCCTACATTGGTTAAAAGGAAAGTGATGGGAATTATTGTGTTAAATCATGCTTATGCTTGCCTTTACCCGTCATTCGAGGATGAATGATCCAAGTGGGGGAAAATTGAAACACCTTGGCTTTTGGCCCTAAGAATGTTACTTGAGTTTGAGCTTCTAGACATCATACGACTTGAGGGTACTTGTCGAATGATGTGGGTACGATTAAGGGTCCTCAACTCATATGATAATTAATGTATTTTGGTTGGTTTCTGTCTAAGGTACTAATGGAAATCATACTAGTCGTATATTAGGGTACGAGAAGTATAGTGCCAAATCATATGATATCCTATGTCTAGCCTAGATGATTTTACCTAGGGTATGGTTTGATGGTACTAGTCGTATGGTATGGGTATGACTTAGCAAGGGGATTAATATGGTGGATAGTGTATGATGTCCAACATTTTATCTAGGGTACGAGTAGTGGGTACCACTCTATGTTGTATGTACGACTTAAGTGGGGGGGGGGGGGGGGGGGGGGGGGGGGCTTTTGGGGGGGAGGAGTCATACCTTTCTGTGGGAATTTTTACAGTTTAAGTTGGGGATATTGTGGATATTTCCCCTCTTAACCACTTTTGACCCCACGACTTAAAGCACTATTAGGACATCATTTACCCTAGTATTCTTAAACAAAAACACTCAAAACACTCTCAAATCTCTCTCAAGGCTCTTGGTTCAAGAAAGGCTAGGGTTTTCTAACTGCAATCAATTCAGGGCTTACAAGGGTGATTTCGTTTCGTACTTTCATTCATTGTTAGTTCAAGTAAATTCATGTTTTCATGAATGGTTTTCATGGTTTAATCATGGGTATTGTTTGGTTTTGAATTAGATGTTGGGGGTTTTGGTTGTTAATGGATAAATATTGTTTCCCCATATTTTGTTATAGTTTTTCATGTTAAAATTGAGGAATTGAGAATATTGTTTCATGGGAATAGTCAATTGATTCTTGATTTATGTTTTGGAAACTATATGCCCTCAACATATTTGTTAAAATGCCTATAAGAATGATTTTGTCACATGGTTTGACTTTTATTGAAACTATTGCATTGTATAATATGGTTATGGAACCTAAATTGGTTTAAATAGTTTTAAATGATTTAGAAAGGTCTTGGTGACCATGGTTTTGGTTTAAATGGTAATCATATGGAGTATATGAGAATCCCCTAAGTGTTGGCTAATGACATTGCTTGCAAATTATAGTCGGTATGACGATACCAATACATAATTTCTTGGTAGTTAATTCTGAAATTGGTGGTTTGGTTATGTGTTAATGGTTTTAATAAGGAAATTCAACCGACCTTCATGATGAACTATTTGAGCTTTTCTCTAGTTTAAGAAGTTATAAGCATCATCTGTGAAATTTGTTGACTAATGGTGTAAGAAATTTGTCTTCATAAACTACAAGCAACAAATTTGATGTTAAAATTTTGTGCACAATTTAATAAAAGGAACACGTACCTCTTTATACCTGTCATCGTCTTTTGGTTAACGAAATGAAATTCCTTTCCATAGAGGAAAAACTTTGTCACCAAGAAAAGCAACACAAACTCACAGGCATAACAAACCCCAAAATCCAATAGCAAATGAAGAACCAAAAATTAAAAATATTGTCACCAAGAAAATTATCACAACTCATATGCATAACAAACCCCAGAATCTAAAAAAAGATGGAGAAATCTAAAATCAAGTAAAAGATAATGGGTCAAAAAGATGAAGTAACAAAGGAGAAAAGCTAAACAAAGGTAGTGGAGGAAATTAGCTTTTGACAGCACTTGAAATCCCCTCACTTCGATAGCATATGCCCAGTCCCAATCAACGATGCTATCCCCTTCAAATCTGAATAAACAACAATTACTGAAAATACCTCCAACAAAAATACCCAATATTTTTCCTCTTACTTCATAAAACTGAACTCCGATCTATCAAATTGAACTCATCCCAAAAAGAAGGCATAACTCCGTGCTTTTCTATGATGGATTATTGTTGTACTGATCTTTCTGATGCAGGGAAAAACTTATATTACAATAAATTCATAAATCATTCATCATACAAGTAAAATCGAGAATAAAAAGCAAAAAGAATCATAGATAACCATAGATTCTTCCAAAACACTTACAGATTGAGGGTTTTACTCTCTAATTGTTTGAATTCCTTTTTATTTGTCAATATTGTTAGAACTTAGAACCTTTATCGCCATCTCTTCTTATTGTAGACAGGAGCTGCAAATTTTCTTAATTCCATGTTAAAGTTTGGTTTTTCAGCAGGATATTTTGAGAAAGTGATTAAGGAATTGATAAGGGCAACATGCAAAGGCCCATGATGAGCTCTGTGATTTAAGGGTTCAGATATTGTATGATATGGATAAAGGAAGAAGATGGATGGTTCTAGAGTGGTGAAAAGAGCGATTTTTATTAGCGTGAAATTACTATTCCTTTACTCCCTCTTCTATATAGTAGAAAATTTTCAACCTAATAATGCAAGAAATACTAATACGTCATATTTTGCATTATTCTTATGACCCTACCAACCGAGTCCTGATTGTTGGTTAGGTTTTTTGAATTTTAACCAACATAAAATAAGAATTTATAAAATCAAAAATATTTTCTAAATAAGTTTTTACTTCTATTTTGTTATTTCATTTAGCAAAATATCCTAAATTATTATATATACAAGAACAACAACACATTCAGTGTAGTTTTATAAACTGGGTCAGGGGAGGATAGAGTGTATGCATACCTTACCTCTACCTCAGAGGTAAGGATAAGCGGTTGTTTTTGAAATACCCAGGCTCAAGAGAAAAAGTATGAAAAAGGTGTAATCTAAGTAGATGAGATAATATATAGTAACAAAAACAACATATAGCAGCAAAATCGTATTACAACTAGTACTTCAATCAAACTACACATAATGATAGACAATATCAGAAATTGAAGAACAAGAAATTACAAAGAGTAGTCCTATGGCTACTAATAAAGGTAACAAGAAAGTATCCTCCTACATACTAGTATGAAGGTACTCCTACAAACTAATTTTCAAGTCTACTTCGTGTTCTCCACACCTTCCTAAGGTCATGTCCTCGAAAAGCTACAAGTGTGTTATTTCTTATCTAATAACTTCTTTATTACTTCTTTGGTGTACCTCTACCTCTTTTGAATCTATCTATAGCCAACCTCTCATACCTCTCTACTGGTCATGCCCAAAGCATTCTAATTTGGCTTCTCGCATCTTATATTTCATCGAAGTCACTTCCACCTTATATCAGATATCATCATTCTTAATCCTATCTTTTCTAGTATACCCATACATTACAACATCCTCATCTCCACCACTTTTATCATCTGAATGTGAGAGTTTTTGATTTGGTACACTCCATTCCATACAACATAGCTGGTCTAAATATCACTCTGTAGAACTTACCTTTAAGTTTAGATGATACCTTCTTATCACATAAGACTCCAAATTCAAGCCCCTCTTTCATCCACTCAATGCCAATACCGTGAGTAATATCTTCGTCGATCTCTCCATTTCATGGATAATAGTCCCAAGACACTTGAAACTACTTCTCTTTTAGATGACGTGTATCAAGCCTCACTTCTACATCAGCCGCACGAGTCACACCACTTAACTTGTAAACCAAGTATTCAGTCTTGGTTTTGTTCAGCCTAAACACTTTAGACTACAGTTTTTCTCCAAATCTCTAATATACCGTTAAATCTATGGCAAATCCCATAAATAAAAACTACAACATCTACAAACAATGTATATCATTGTCCCATCCCTATTTTTATAAAGCGCAACTTTGAGACTCAAAAATTAATGATTAAAAAAAATTAGAGGGTTGCCACCTAATTTTAGGAAAACTAGGAAATAAATAAATTAAATATAAAAATAATAGTCTACGAAACCAATTAGATTGTAGGTGCAAGGTACCCTTTGAAATCCATAAGGGTGGATCTCGACTGAACTTAATTTTTCAATTGAGGAGGAAATTAAAATCAAGTGCAAGTATAAGAAAAACAAAACATGTACAAAGTGTAAAGTAAATCATAACAATGAAGATGGAGTAGTATTTGCCTATCATTAAAAAAAGTGAATAAATACAATAAGTAACTCAAAATAATTCTCAAATTTGAATTCGAATGTCTTCTTCGAGAAAAAGCTCTATGTACCTATAAAACACTCGATAAAAGTGTTAGTAAAATGTAAATCAAAATAAAATCATGAAAATTCTTTGTTGGCCAAGTATTGAAACTTGAATAAAAGAAACAATCAAAAAATGACAAAAAATAAAATTCATCTTTAATAATTGGGGGGGGGGGGGGGGGGGGGGCTCGAAAATCCGATGGGTTGATTTTATCATTGACCAACTTTGGAAACTTGAATAAAAGAATTAAACCTGAAGAAAAGAAATAGAATTTGACAAAATCAATTGAACTTGGCAAATAATTAAACATGAAAATAAAATTTGTCTTTTATAATGGGGAGGACTCAAAAATCCGACAGAGAGATTTTATCATTGTCCAAATAAATTAATACTTGTTCCCTTTTCAATATCCAAAATAATCAAAAGGGGTCCTTTCATATGACAATTTCTATAAATTAGAGTGAAATTAGCAAACATTAAACAAGCAAATAAAAAATTAAAAGTAACATTCCAAATAAATAAATAACAAGCAAAATTGTCAAAAAAAAAAAAAGAACAATGAACAAATAAAAGCAAATCATCATTGTTATATAACCATAAGTAGTGCAAGAAACAGTGATAAAAGTCACTATAAAAAGTCAACAACAAAATAAGATAGTGTAGGAAGCGACGAGCAAAGATGTCAAAGATTAGATATGAAAAAGCTTGATAATCATCCAGAAATAAATAGTTCAAAATGAGAAAAAATAGCAAAAATCCATTAAAAAAATATAACAACAACCAACAGACAAAGTGAAACAATAGAAAGTAACAGAGCCTTATGTTAAAGTAACACAAAAAAATAATTGAAATTGAAACAACCCACAATAAATATAATCATGGCAAAATGGAATAGATGTTGGTCACCGGAGTTTGAATCCAACCAAATTTGTAATTTTTTGAAGAAATATTGGCATTAACGAAAAAGAAAATCTCTTCAATTATACAATTTGAAAACAAAGTAAAATGATAGAAAATTAGAAAGGAAGCAATGATCTTACAGTAGTATTTGATTTTGTTTCGATATACAGTAAGGTTGGAGCTTGTTGTAGATTTCTCTAGCATCGTGAGTTCATCTTTTCATCAAAGAAAATAATGGTGGGGTTTCAATGGAGGAATTTGGTTTGTGGCTATTTTTACGTGATTCCATTGGAGAAAATAAGTGAAAAGGGTTGGTGACTGATGGACAAAGTGGATTTGTCATCGGAGTTAATTTCTTCGGAGCTTTGGTTTCACCGAGGATAACATTTTTGGTGGAGTTTACGAGTTTTTATATTTTGTTGGCAGTGAAACATTGGAGTATGGACGGCGGGGAAACTGGTTTGGTTTCATGGTCGTAGTGGTGTTCGTCAAAGAAGAGATGGAGAACGGGGTTCATTTGGTTTGCTCGCTGACATTTTGGTGAGGTTCTACCAGAAAAGTAACAAGAAAGAGATGATGGTATGGTCCACGAAGGTTTTGTGGTTGCGTCCCAGTGATGGTGGGTCAATAGAAAAAGAATAGGAAAAAGAAATAAAATTATTTGAGAGTTTTTTGAATT
The DNA here is from genome assembly GCF_002878395.1 of Capsicum annuum. Taxonomy (NCBI): domain Eukaryota; kingdom Viridiplantae; phylum Streptophyta; class Magnoliopsida; order Solanales; family Solanaceae; genus Capsicum; species Capsicum annuum. Next base: position 100,604,334 of record NC_061116.1, on the reverse strand, counting down.
CAAGTTTGGAAATTTCCATCACCATTAATTGTGAAGGGAGTAGATTAGTTTTAGACAAAATAAAATCACTCAAGAGAAACCATAGTTTTGGAATAGCATGGGCTATCAAAAATCATGGGTTATCCAAAACTATGATATTTAATTTATCTGTGCAAAAAATATCATCTTTGTATTTTTAGCTATTAACAATCTATGATAAAATAACTAAAACTACGCAATACAACAACATAACTATTATTTATTATACAATATCCTAATTCTTAAAACTTATTACAAATATCCCACTTTTTAAATTTCTCTCTCAAAAAAGTCATGTTCATTACTTTACCTCTATCTCTTTATGATTTTCACTCCTTGAAAGACATATATAATCAAGGAGACACTATATAGTGGTTACCAATTTTGAATTCTCAACCGTATTTGATTCAAGCTATTCTTCAGCAACATTCAATTTTTTCAAAAACTCCATTAACAATATTCTTAAATTTTAGATTAGAGGTTAGTAAATTTTTTTTTCTTTCTACTTTATCAAATCAAGATTCGACTGAATAAGTTCTTGCATTTTATTCATTCATTAATTCTTACTTAGTAATGAATGGTTCACCATCTTTTAGTTTTTGATTAACTCAGTTAGAGCATATTGAACCAACAAATTAGATTATTTTATTTGTTCCTGAAAATTTTGATTATGAGGACCCTAATTTCAGTGAAAATAGATCAAAACATTGAGACGATATATTAAGATGAAAAACCTAAGGAAAGTTAATGCTCAAAGTTCAAAAAATTAAATCGGAGAATCATCAAGAAAGACAAAAAAAGAGGATACTTCACGGCCCTGTCTACCAAAGGTTTTTTTATTTTGTTTTTGAATTTTTCTTGTTATTTGTTCAAGAATTCTATTTTATTTAGTAATGTGAGTGTTGCTTGTAGTTTTCAGCCTATATACATAATAATAGTTATGTATGTGTCAATCATATACATAACATTGTTATGTATAAAGGCATATACATGAGAATGGGATTCAGTGTTTTCCATTCACTCTTTGGTGGTATATTAGTCTATATACATAATAGAGAGTTATGTATATCAACTACACTAATCGTTTTAGACTATATACATAACTGAGAGTTATGTACATGGGTTACACGAATATACATAAGGACATATACACAACAATCAATCTACATAACCTTGACATTATATACATATTGTTGTTATTTCTTAAAAGTCATATAGCTTGGACTAGGATTCAGTGTTTTCCATATGAATTTGAGTTGTATATTTGAGTCCATAAACATGTCAAAGTGTTATGTATATGGTCCACCCTGAAATTTTTCTGTTTATATACATAACAATTTCTGTGTATATAGACAATATAAACAACCTTTATATATATATATATATATTTATATTAACGTACATAACAATGTGCCTCCGCGATATCACCGAGCCACGAAAGTTAGCCTCCGCAATAACAGTGTGCCACGCCAAGGTGTTTTATCTGCTTTTATTTTTGTCCCCTTGGGGTAAGGAGATTTTGGATCTATTCACCCTTTTCATGGCTTATATACATTAAAAGTATCCTTTTCTTTAGTTTTCAAAGATCAAACTCTACTTTATTCATCTTTAACTCTCCAACCAAGAAAGCTTAAATGTTTTATAGAAAATTCATCATTCAGGCTCCAAATTTCAAGTTGACTTCAAATTCATCTATTTTTTAGGCATGTTGCTCTTCCTTAAACTTTAATTTTACATTGTGGTATGAATTGAATAGATTTTCATGTGGTTTAAACTGTGGGTTTTCAAATTGGGTTGAAGAATTTGGGTTGTTACTGGTTAAATTACTTGTCCCATATTTTGAGCTGATTATTAATGATTTAAATTAATATTTTTAGGACTGAATTGGTATATTATTTAAATGGTTGGAATGAGGGACGTGGGTTTTACCAAATTAGATGAATTTTGTCTTGGGATTGCATGAACCTCAATCCATTTTGAGAATTTGATTTTAATTATAAAAAATTACATGGTTTAACTTGTTTTTGAATCCAATGTATTGCATTAATGGATAAATAGATATAAAAATGGATTTGGATGGATTTAGTGGCTATGATTTGAATTTTAATGGAACTTAATTTGATTGCATGAATTAGTTTGACATGCAAGCATAGTGGAAGGACGATACCGAGTGGTAAATGCCTTAATGAATGACTCCTAGGTTAATGATTGGAACTATGTGCAAAGTGTTTTAATTTGGGCTTAAAAGGGGTTGTGTAGCTCACCGTGAATGTGTAAGTCCCGAGGGGACGAACACTAAAAATCACATTTATCAGCATTGGGGGTCTATGTGATCGTGTGCTTGATATATATATATATATATATATATATATATGGTATGATTATTGCCTTGCTGTCTTTAGTTTTACCTCAGATTTTCCTTGGTTCCTATGGTTAACATGCACTAGGGCTCTTTCAGTAGGTAGAATTAAATCCATATAGTCCATGGGTGCCCTTTGGATGGATTGAGCTACATAGTCCAGGTTAATGGTTTTAAGACTCTCATATTCATGACCTTTAACTTATCCTAACATTTTATATGTATATATGAATGTGTGTATGTGGTTTTGACTAATTTTTGATATGATATTATTTTATCACTTTATCTGAGTTACATGCACGTGTTTATCCTACCGACCGTCCTAGGACGCTACAATACTTCATAATGTAGGGTATGAAGACACTTTTGTTTCTCTTATACAACATTAGGTGGTTAAGCATGTTTGTTGTGTTACTGTGAAGTAGTGAGCCTCTATCCTTCAGAAGACCTTATTATTTGATTATTCTTTTCTTATGGATTCAGTACTTTTGGATTCTTTTTGGTCATCGTCGAAGGCATGTTTCATCTTAGTTTTTATTCTAATTTTAGAGGCTATTGTGGACAGATGTGGGTTGGTTGGTTTTCATTTAATGATTAGTCTTCTTTTGAGTTATTTATCTATCATTTTATTACTATCTTAATTGTCTTCTACATTATTGTTATTATTTTTATTCTCATAAGGTTAGGCGATTGGGGTGGTTTCCGGTCCATGGTGGGTTTGAGATACCTAGCACGACCAAGCCCTAGTTTGGCTCATGACAAACTTGGTATTAGAGCACATTTGGAGTCTCTAGGTGTCCATAAGGCAATGTTGAGTATAGTCCTTTTATAGGTGTGTAGTGCGTCATACTTATAAGGAGGATAAAAGGCATTTAGGAATGTTTCCTTTCATGTGTTCTATTTTGGGCTATAGAGTCTAGTGTTATAAAACTTCTCTAACTCCTAGCTTTCTCGCATTTCAAATCATGCCTCCCCGAGATATGATATTTGTAGAATATCTGCTAGGAACTCTGTCCTACCTGAGGACAATGTGGAGGGGGCTCACCCTATGTATGGAGTGCAGATCTGGGTTAGGGTCCCTGGTCATGATTGTGCCGCTCTACGTGGAGTTCCACCTATCCCTAATAGTTCTTCTCGGGCTTCCTATGCTGGTGACACTAATGCTCAGTTGCCTCAAAGAGATATCACTAATGTGAAATTTCATCAGTCTATTCATTTGCTTACTCAATTAGTGATATCTCAGTTTCATTAGTCAGTTCGTGTTGGTTCTATTGCTCCTTTATTTGAGGTTACTCGGGTTGTCCAGTTTATGAGGTTGAATCCCCTAACCTTTACAGGCTCTAAGGTTTAGGAGGACCCTCAGGGATTTATGGATGGGATGGAGAATATTTTCAGAGTGATCCATGATACTTATTCTGAAGGTGTAGAGTTTGTTAAATATCAGTTGTTAGATGTAGCTTATCAGTGGTATGAGGAGTGGGAGCAGTTAAGGGGTGATGATATGGAGCTGGTATTGTAGGATGAGTTTTCGGGTGCCTTTTTGATCACTTTTTTCCTCAGGAGTTAAGGAAAGCTAAGGATGAGGAGTTAGTTAATCTAAATTAGGGTAAAATTAGTGTGAAGGATTATGCTCTAAAATTTTAGCAATTGGCTCGTTATGCTCCAGAGTTAGTGCCCACCATAAGATCTAATATGAGGAAGTTTCCTTCTTGGTTTTCTCATGACTTGGTATTGAAGTGTAAAGCTACAATGTTGAATAATGATATGGACATCTCTAGAATTGTGGTTTATATGCAGTAAGTGGAGGATGAAAAAAAGAAATAAGGAGAGATGAGAGAGAGGTAAAATAAAAAGTTTAGGTATTCAAAGTAGGGTGGGGTTCAATAAAATAGTGGGAAGGATATAGATAATGGAATAAGATGAAGAATTGGGGGAATTATTATTCGTCTTATAGTGCTTCCTATCCTAAGACTTTGTGTGATCATCATTTTAAGACAAGCAAAGGTCTAAAGATACATGTTGCCTAGTGTCAGTCTAGTAGAGCTCAGTCAGCCCAACCTTATCCTTTTTGTCATTTTTGTAGGAATCTTCATCATAGTTATTATGATGAGGGGAGGAATTGGTGTTATAATTGTAATCAAATTGGTCACATACGGTGAGATTGTAATTCAACCAAGGTTTCCACTGGAGCTAATAAAGTTTCGGTCACCATATCTTCAGGTCCTGCGCCAAAGGGCACTACTTCTTATACTGACACTAGGCAAAATTGTCTCTATGCTCTTGCTACTTTTCAGGAGTCTGGTGCATCTCCTAATGTTGTTAGTGGCACGTTATAGCTCTTCTTATGTGATGTTTATTATTTTCTTGATTCAGGTTCTACCCTTTACTATGTGACTCCTTATGTGACTGTGCATTTTGGTTTTGGTCCTAAAAATATTTTTGAGCCTTTTTCTATTTCTACTTCGATGGGTGATTCTATAGTTACTAGAAAAATCTATAGAGGTTGTGTGGTGGCTATCTTTCGTAGGGAGACACTAGTGGATTTGATAGAGTTGGATATGGTGGATGAGGTGATCCTATTGATGGATTATCTTTATTTATGCTATGGTTCTATGGATTGTCAAACCCAAAATATCAGTTTTCACTTTCCTAATAAACTAGTGATTGAGTGGGAGGGGAGTTCCTTAGTAACCAAAGAGAGATTCATTTCTTATCTTAGAGCTTAAAAATTAATTTCAAAAGGGTTTTTATATCACCTAGTTTGCATTAAGGATTCTGATTTTGTAAGTCCCTTATTTCATTCTATCCTTGTGGTTTGTGACTTTTCTGAAGTGTTTCCTAATAATCTTCCTAGAATTTCTCCCGATAGAGAAATATATTTTAGGATTCATCTTCTATGAGATACCCATCCTATTTCTATTCCTCCTTATAGAGTGGCTCCGACTGAATTAAAGGAGCTAAAGGAGAAATGAAAAGATTTTCTTGATAAAGGCTTCATTCTTCCTAGTATTTCTCCGTGGAATACTCCAATGTTTTTCATGCGAAATAAGGATGGGTCCCTTCAGATGTGTATAGACTATCATCAGCTGAATAAGGTAATAGTAAAGAATAAGTATCCTTTTCCTAGGATTGATGGTTTTTTTACCAGCTTTAGGGTGCTAGATGTTTCTCTAAGATTGATATTCATTCGATCTATCATCAGTTGAAAATTAGGGAGGTTGACATTCCCAAGATTGCTTTCCAAACTTAGTATGGTCACTATGAGTTTTTTGTTATGTCATTTGGGTTGGGTAATGATCTAGCTGCTTTCATGGATCTTATGAATTAGGTATTTAGGTATTTTTTGGATCTATTTATGTTAGTCTTCATTAGTGTTATCTTGGTGTATTCTAAGAGTGAGGAGGATCATGTCAATCACCTCTGAATTATGTTGCTGATTCTTAAGAACCAGAGGTTGTATGCTAAATTTTCTAAGTGTGCATTTTGGTGGAATATTATAACTTTTCTTAGGCATATTATCTTTAGTGAGGGGATAAAGATAGATCCACTGAAAGTAGATGTAGTTGAAAAATGGACTAGACCCATAAATCCTACCGACATTAGGAGCTTCTTAGGTTTGACCCACTAAAAGCTGGATGCCATGTCTATTTTAGATTTTGCAAAATTGATGGAGGACGTTAGACAAATTTGGGTTAACATTGACAAGATGACTCAGTAGCCACAACAACCTATATTTGATTCAGTTCAGATTGAAAGTGATGAAGACGAAGGTCTTGTAGACTTAATGAGGCGAACGATCAAAGATAAGGGTAAGAAAGTAATGGAGATTAATGAAAAAGATGCACAGAAAGTTGCTAAAATAAAGAGACATAAAGCCATGTCACCAGAGGAGAAAGAACATCATGATATAAAGAAAGCAAGAAGAAAATTGAGGAAAGATGAAGAGAGAAAAAGGAAGAGAGTAGAGAACAAAACATTTGGAGTGTCTACCAGTTCTTCCCCTACTAGGAGGGAAACTATAGATCCTGCTGGAGATATGGTACCCCCGATTTCAGAGGGCAAGATTGTGAGTACTCCTACCACCATGGGGGTCAACATAGCACTGGGTGAGGACACAACAGCCTCATCTAACTTCATAGATGCCTCAGCTGAATAAGAGGCACCATAAGTATTTCCCCTCCTTTGTACTTAAAATTATATGCATTGAGGACAAAGTACTACTTTTCTATGGGGGTGAGATGTGCTAGTACCATGGGGGGTTATGTTTCCGATATTCTTAACCCTACTATGTGCTATCTAGGAGAATCGACATATCTAGGTTTAATTTTTTTATTGCTTTTAAGTCTTGTTATGTTACTGATATTAGTCCATGAAATAAAAGTGTTGTTTGTGTTAGTACCTTGTTGTAAATATGAATGATGAATGATTTTGGCATCAAGTTATGACTATTTTCATTTGATTGTTTACTTTTGTCTCCTATGATATGTGATTAACTTTTAGTGGTTCTATAGTTGGCATTAATCTGTAAATTCACTAAAAATTCACATGACATGTGATGCATTTATTACGAACAGTAGAATGAGTTTGACTCAGTCTCCACCATGTGTGCGAGTACTTTGTATTAGTTCTGACATAGTATAGTACCTAGAACTTGCCTGGTTCAGTTGATATTGTTCAGTGGTTGATAGGATGAGAAGTGATATCATGCCACCTTGTGCTTTTAGTCCACTTATCCAAAATGACCCCACTTAGAATAATTTTCCATGTTTGAACCCTTTGTTGAACCTTTGTAGATTTCCTTCATCACTTAGTATTCTAGTTAACCCTCTTTCAACTGTTAACTCCTAGATCTGGCCCTTGCCTAGAAATAGGTATTATGTACTGAAACTTAGGTAAAACACCTAAGTTGAGGGTGGTTATTGTAGGGTTGTTTACTGCCTAGTAGACGGAGGGTCTAGAACTTGAAGTAGAGCATTTGGCCCTGCTCTAGTTCAGATAATGTGCACCATGACTTATGGAATCAGCCTAAGTTAAGGGTGGTTGATGCCAGTTCTTAAAAAAAAGGGTGTATACTATGGTGAAGCATAAATGAATGAGAAAAGGGCAAGTGAGTTAGCAAAGTAATGGCCTTAATGAGAAGTGTGGCCTTGATGAGAAGAATTTGAAGGTAAAGGGAGTTAAAGTTTAGTTCATAGTCATTTTTTCCCAAAATTCTTTCCTGACCTAGCCTAACACCTTATTACTAGCCTAGAAAAGCCCTATTTGATCTTGGAACACAGCCATAAGGGGGGTTTTGGATGATAAAGGCAAGCCTATGGGTATTTGTTCTATGTTAGTAACTTCTTTGAAGAGTGAGAGAGTTTTGAGTTGAATCCCTAAAATATTTTGAGTGGTGGATATCCTTGACTGTGAGGGCAACCTGAGTTACGCTTATTTCAGCTGATTTCTATAGATACTTGTATCCATAAGTGTGTAGATGAATTAAATTTGAAATAATGCCAGTTGTTGACTCTGACATGTTAAATAATATGATTTGGATAACAAGTGAATTGTTGTGTGAAAACTTGATCAGTAGCACATGCCAGTCATCATGATTGTTCATTTTTGTGGTTTGGTGCTGAGTTGCTTGAGGACAAGCAATTGTCTTAAGTTGAGGGTGTTGATGTTACGGATTTTGATGTAACATTTTGGACCTTTTTCTTAGGATAATTATGTGTGTTCAAGAAATTACTTTTGTATTTAAATTGGTGCTTTAGTGTTTTCAGGATAAGAATTGAGTACTAGGACAACTTGGATAAAATGGACAAAATAATGGAGAATTGATCGGCGATGTCTTAGGCGATGGGTTGTCGGCCTAGCGACACACTATTGAGCAGAACCGTCATCCAAAAAAATAGAAGACAGTGACACTGGACAGACTACGCTGGTTCAAGCAATGGACCGTCGACTCTGTAATAAACCGTCGACCTAAACCGTCACCAAGAAATAGAATGAGGAAACACTGGATGTCAAGCGATGGTTCTAGGAAATGAACCGGCGGCCCTGCGATGAACCGTCACCCTACCTGTTTCCCAGAAATAGAACATAGACTCACTGGTGCTCCAACGATGGTTTATGCAATGGACCATCGCCTTATTGACAAACCGTCGCTCGATCCGTCGAGCATGAGGTGGCAACTCTGAGTTCAAATTTTAAAATTCCAGTTCTGGACCAAGTATTAGGGTTTACTCTGCATCTTTGTCATTAGTTTCATACTTTTTCTTCTTTTGGAGAGCTCTGTAACACTTTTCATTCAGATTTGAATCTATAGATTGAGATCTGATTATAAGTTTATATTTTTTCCATTGAAGATTAAGAAGAACATTATTGTGACTTTTGTAAGTACTCTCTTGAAGTCATTTATGAATATCAATATAACTTTGATTTCTTACATGGAGATGAGTAGCTAAAATCCCATAACTAAGGTTATGGGAGCCTTGATGTAGAGAACTATTTTAGGGTTGTGAATCAGTTTGATTTCTAACGTCTATCGAAATTTCTTGAATCTTTATTCATTATAATGACATCTCTTGGTTGCAAACTTGAGAAGTGAGCCCATGAACACTACTTGTCTGACAAGAAAGTGGATGTTGGGAAAAGAAGTGATTCACATGGACACCATAGGTTTACCCTTTGGGTTAACGGGTTGATGCCTTAACAGGATCAACCATCATAAGAGTGTTATTGAATAATGCATGAATCCTTTAAGTTCGAGAGAAGTAAAGGATGAAACACTCATTAGGTTGAGAATACAAGAGTGATTCTTAGAATTCAATAATTCTTGCAATTGAATACAAAAGTTAGAATTCGAGCACAAATTCACAACCCTAATTGTTTGAACATCTTGGTAAGCATAACTCTAGTCAATTCATTATTATTGAAATCATATCTATATTAACTCTCATTAGCTGGACCTTGTGTGATACAAATACGAAATAATATTGTTAACACATCTAAACCCCCTTTTATCCAGGAACCTTAGATCAACAGTCTAATAACAGTCACAAGACTTAGTGAACACAGTATTCCCTGTGGGATTCGACACCCAACCCAGTTGGGTTCTATATTTGACAGCGACTGCTTAATCTCTTATAAGAGAGGTTTAATTTGGGCTTATCAAATTTTAGCACCGTTGCCGGGGAATACGATTGTCAATTAAGTTTGTACTTGTTAATTGACCTTTGGTCAAGTTTCCCAAATTTTACTTTTGCTTGTTATTTTTGTTCTATGCAGGGGAATTATTGTGTATGCCAAGTACATGGAGATCAGGTGCACCATTATTACCAATACATCCACAACCGCAACTAATTGGTAGAATGAGAGATCCCCAAGATGCTGAGAGACTAGCCGATTTGGCTAGAGCTCAACTAAATCAGCAGAATGATGGTCAGTAGGCACGTCATCCTAATCCTTATGATGATGATTTGGGGGATGATGACTTGTTAGATTTTGTTAATCGAAGGCGTGTAGAGAGTGTAGTTGCACCAGTGAACAAAAATATAAAAAGAAATCATCCTTTCAGAGCGAGACCTGATCACCAAGCTGTGCAATTTGATCTTAATGATGATGAGGATGGAATGGACAGAGCTGGTGCCATTGGAGCTATTATTCCTCCACCTCTAGAACGAGGAGAAAATTTTAATATTACCTGTGCAATTATTCAACTCCTTCATCTGAAGGAGTTGTTTGATGGACTCCTGGAAGATGATCCCAATATGCATTTAGTGACCTCTATCACTATTTACAAGTCCTTTGATAACCTGGGAATGGGACAGAATATTTTCCGCCTGCATTTATTTCCATTGTCTCTATTTGGGGAGGCAATATTATGGTTTAATGAGCTGACACCCGATTCTATAACCAACTGGAGGCAGTTAAAAGAGGCTTTCCTAGAAAGGTTCTTTCCACCTTCCAGGAGGGTACAGTTAAGGGATGAGATCAGTAACTTTAGGCAGCTCCAAACCAAAGCCCTTCACAAAACATGGGAGAGGTTCAAAAAGAAGCTGACGCAGTGCCCAAACCATAATATGATAGATATTCATAAAATGGAGACTCTTTATTAAGCTTTGAAATCTATTACAAAGCCAGTTGTTGATAATGCTATGGGGGGATCATTTATGGATCTTACTTTTCAAGGGGCCTCGGAAATTCTTGATCGGATGACCAAATAAAGTAGAGATTAGCATACGAGGGATTTCGTGGTAGCAAGCCATATTGTTTCTATTGGCATAACTGTAGAACAACATAAGAAAGAGGAAGAACGTGATCAAGACATAACACACTTGAAGACGCAGATGGATTTATTGACCAAGCATTTATTATCTGCAAAGAATGAAAAAGTGAAAGCTGTTGCATCCCAAGGTAGAGATAATTCTGATTTAAAATGGGGGGGGGGGGTGTGAGTTTCCAAGGCAATAGCCAAGTAAATCAAGGTTGAAACTACTATAACAAGGCTGGTTACAAGGATAGGGATCAAGGAGATTGGAAAAGCAAGAATGATAGGAGAGGGCTATATGTACCTCTCAAAAGCAGAGATAAAACTGAAACTAGCTCTGGTTAGATGTCCATAGAGGACATGATGGAGAAATTATTAAAGGGAGTTAAGGCTACCAACTCTGGGGTGACTACTATGAAAAGCGATTTGTCTTTTATGAGTCAGTTGGTAAACTCGCACTCGACTTGGATCAAATAGTTGGAACATCAAATAACCCAACTTTTTATAATATTAAATCAAAGAAAGAGTGGAACACTGCCAAGTGATACAATTTAGAACCCTCAAAATTATGGCTCCAACTGCATGGCTATTACCACACGGAGTGGTAAAATTTTATCAGGCCCTTCTTTGGGTAATGCTGTGAATGATGAAGTGATTGAGAAAGATATTGAGCTTAGAGAAGGTAATCCAATAGAGTTTGAAAAGCTAGATGGCATTGATATTCCTTCTAATTATTAGCAGGTAGATGAGTTAGAAAAAAGAAAAGACAAGGAGAGGGAAGAAGCGGTGAATACTCACCCGAAACCACCACCTTCTTTTCCTCAGAGATTGAAGAAGAAGGCTGATGACTTTAGTAAATTCATGACAATGTTGAAGCAACTGATAGTGAATATGCCTCTGGTAGAGGCGCTTTAGAAAATGCAAGGATACACTAAATTTATGAAGGATCTTGTAACAAAGAAAAGAGCAGTAATCTACGAACCAGTGGATAATCTTCATCATTGTAGTGCTATTTCAACAAGGTCCTTGGTGCAGAAGAAGGTATACCAAGGAGCATTCACTATTCCTTATACGATTGGGTCGCCAAAATTTGCTAAGGCCTTATGTTATCTGGGGGCGAGCATCAATTTGATGTCGTTAGCTATTTATAAAAAGTTGGGTTTGGAATACCCCACACCCACCAACATACGACTTATGATGATGGATAGGTCAGTAAAACAACCTGTTGGTATTTTGTATGATATGGTGAAGGTGGCCAGCTTTATATTTCTTGTGGATTTTGTCGTTCTAGATTGTGAGGTGGACTTCGAGGTTCCCATAATCTTGGGTCAACCTTTCCTCACAACCAGAAGCATGCTGATTGATTTGTGAGCTAATGAGCTTTTATTTAGGCTGAATAATGAAGTGGTGTGATTTGATGTGTGCCAATCGATCAAGCAGCATAAAGAACTGAGTGTGTTCTCAATTGTTGATGTATATTATTAAGATGAGCAGGAGGTACCGATAAAGGAGAAATTTGTCATTGAACCTCTAGCTGCAGTGAAGATGAATTTTAATCGTGAAGGCATTAAGGAGTATGAAGAGACTGTTTGTGCTTTGACAAGAATGGAATCATATTCTTATGTTCCTAAGAAGCTAGATCTTGATCTTAAAAATCAACCAACACCACCGGCAAAGCCATCTATTGAAGAGCCACCTGTGTTGGAATTAAAAGAGCTGCCAGGACATTTAAGGTACATGTTTCTAGTCAATTGAAGCACACTACACGTTATTATTGTAGCTTATTTGGGTGAGCAGTAGGTGGAGGCTCTTATTTTGGTGCTTCAGAGGTAAAAAAAGAGCAATAGGCTAAACTATTGTAGATATTATTGGTATTTCCCCTGGCATCTGCACTCATAAGATATAACTTGAAGAAGATTGTACTCCAACCATCGAGCATCAATATCATTTTAACCCACCAATATAAGAGGTAGTTAATAAAGATATTATTAAGTGGTTAGATGTAGGAGTGGTTTAGCCTATTTTCGATAGTAAATGGGTAAGCCCAGTTCAATGTGTGCCCAAGAAAGGGGGCATGACTGTTGTTGCAAATGAAACGAATAAGTTAATTTCTCTTAGGCCTATGATTCCTCTCTGGCCTATGACTGGGTAGAGAGTTTGCATGGACTATCGCAAACTAAACTCATAGACCTTGAAAGACCCTTTCCCAATGTCCTTTATGGATCAAATGCTTGATCAATTGGTGGGAAAAAATGTGGTATTATTTTTTGGATGGCTATTCTGGCTATAACTAGATCTGTATTACTCCTGAAGATCAGGAGAAAATAACATTCACGTGCCCATATGGCACTTTTGCATTCAAGTGGATATCATTTGGGTTATGTAATACACCTGCTACCTTTCAAAGGTTCATGATGTCTATTTTCTCAGATATGGTGGAAGACACCCTGGAGGTGTTCAAGGATGATTTTTCTGTGGTAGGAGATTCATTTGAGCTATGGTTAGTGAACCTAAGTAGAGCCTTGGAACGTGTGTGGAATTCAATGTGGTGCTTAACTGGGAGAAATACTACTTCATGGTGAAGGAGGGCATTGTTCTCCTGCACAAAATTTTAGCAAAAGGGATAGAAGTTGATTGAGCCAAGGTAGATGTTATTGAGAAGCTACCAACTTCGATCTCAGTAAAGGGAGTTCGTAGTTTCCTTAGTCATGCTGGCTTTTATCGAAGGTTTCTAAGGGACTTCTCCAAGATTTCAAACCCACTTTGCAAACTTTTGGGGAAGGAAGCTAAGTTCTCCTTTGATAATGATTTCTTGAATGCATTTGAATGCCTTAAAAGGAAGCTGGTTGAGGCCCCTATCATTGTTGCATTGGATTGGTCAAAACCATTTGAGATCATGTGTGATGTAAGTAGTGTTTCCCTAGGAGCTGTGCTGGGACAAAAGAAAGACAAATTGTTTCATCCAATCTATTATGCCAGCAAAGCGCTGAATGGAGCTTAAAAGAACTACACCGTCATAGAACAGGAACTCCTTGCTATTGTCTATGCCTTTGAAAAGTTCCAAGCTTATTTTCTAGGAACCAAGGTGGTGGTCCACACTGACCACGCAGCCTTGAGATATCTGATGGCAAAAAAAGATGTGATGCCAAGGTTGATTAGATGGGTGCTGCTGCTTTAAGAATTTGACTTTGAAGTCAAAGATAGAAAGAGGTGCGAAAACCAAGTTGCGAATCATCTGTCCAGGATGGAAAGTGAACAAGTAGTTAGAGATGAATTTTAAATCAATGATGCATTTCTAGATAAGGAAATCTTAGCTGCTGTTATGGAGAAAATACATTGTTATGCTGATTTTGCAAATTATGTGGTGAGCAAGGGGATACCAGAGAATCTTTCCTTTCATCAAAGGAAAAAGTTTCTCCATGATATGACCCATTATTTTTGGGATAAGCCATATATTTTTCGGCGATATGTGGATGGTATTATTAGACGGTGGATCCCAAAAGTAGATATGTTGAGTATACTAGAAGCGAGCCATTCCTCCCCAGTTAGAGGTACCATGCAGGTGATCAGACTGCAAAGAAAGTGCTTTAGAGTGGCTACTACTGACCCTCTTTATTCAAGGATGCGTATGAGTTTGTGAAGAGATATGACTAATGTCAAAGGCAAGGGTCCATCTCAAAGCACCATGAGATGTCAATGTCTAAAATGCTGGAGGTAGAATTATTTGATGTGTGGTGCATTGATTTCATAGGGCCTTTCATGAGCTCATTTGGGATGAAGTACATACTAGTTGTTGTTGACTATGTGTCAAAATGGGTTGTGGATGTGGCTCTGGCGGATAATGAAGAAAAGTGGGTTGTTACATTCTTAAAAAGAAATATCTTCTCTCACTTTGGGGTACCACGTACCATTATAAGCGATAGAGGATCACACTTTTGCAACAAGATATTCAGAGCCACCTTGGCAAAATATGGAGTCAAACAGCATAAGGTGGCTACTCCATACCATCCACAGACCAATGGGAAGGTGGATATCTCAAATAGGGAAATCAAGGCAATCCTTACCAAGACTGTAAATACTAGCCAAAAGGATTGGTCTAGGAAGCTGGACTATGCCCTATGGGCATATCGAACGGCTTTTAAGACACCTATTGGCATGTCGCCATACCATTTGGTTTATGGCAAGGCTTGCCATTTTCCGATTGAGTTAGAGTATAAAACATTGTAGGCACTGAAGCGGCTTATTTTGAATTGGAATAAAGTAGCAAATATGAGACTGGGGCAGCTAAATAAGATGGACGAGTTCCATCTTAGAGCTTATGATTGGGCTGATCTATATAAGGAAAGAATGAAGAAGTACCATGACCGCAGGATTAAAAAGCGGGATTTCCAGAGAGGTGACTTGGTGCATCTATTCAACTCCAGACTCAAACTGTTTCCAGGTAAGCCCAAATCCAAATTGTCCAGCCCATTTAAGTGAGTCAAGTTTACTCATCTGGAGTAGTGAAAGTTGAAAATGAAGGCGGAAGTGTCTTCAAGGTAAATGGGCAATGTGTGAAACTGTATATATCAGTCCAATGGACTCGATAAAGAGTATTGGTACTGTCTGTCTCAATGGAGTCTGAGTAATCGAGATAAATAAGTCATGCCACGACAATAAATCAGGCGCTAGTCGGAGGTAATCCACAGTGTGTTATTGTAAAGTACTAGTTAAAGTTATTTTGGTGTTTGTTTTGTTGTTTTGTACAAACTGAAGGGTTTGTGTAAGTGTGCAGGTCTAACAGTGCAGGAAAATAGAAGCTGAGAAAGTTTGGGGTGACCGATGATTAATCTGACGGACCGTCAGTGATGTGATGGACCGTCGCTATAAATTCTAGAAACTAATTTACTGGAAGAGTAGCGACGGGTTGAGTGATGGATCGTTGCACATGAAACGGACCGTCTCTTAAACCATCGCCAGTATGTCTCTAGGTAAGTCACTGAAAAAGGATAATGGGATTGACCGATGAAATGCTGCATATGTGACGAACCATCGATTGAACCGTCGTATAAAACCCAATTCCAGCGGGTTGGGTCGAATTAATTTAAATAACTGACTTTTTCATTCTTATCCGATTCAAATGGGTTTAAATGATCATTTATGGGTTTACATGATAATTTGAAGTGGTTAAGTAACTCTCCAACTATTTAACGCACCTGATTCCTTTCATTCTCTCGTATAACTCTCTATTTTCCCTTTCCCAAGTCTGTTTCTCCTTTTTCTTTGTTCATCACAAGCCTACTAATTTCTTTTCACTAAAATAAATAATTTTCTATTGTCAAAGTTCATTGTGCAAGGTCAGAAAAGTGATCGAATACTGCAATAACATGGTATTAATTTCCTTTCACTCTCTATTTTTCTTTAACATGATGAGCATTAACTTAGGTTAAGACAATCAAGTGAACCAATTCTTTTCTACTTCTGGTAATGTATGGTATTGATTTGAGTTAAAACCTAGTATACACTATCCTAGGGGAAGTCTGAGTAGCCCATGGACTAAAAATGGTTAAATATAGTGACGTGTTATTGATAATTATGCCATGAAAATAGCCATTAAAAGAAACGTATGCAAGGTGTTTGACAAAATGCCAAAATGAGGCTTGAAATTGAAAGATGCAGGTGACAACTTGAGCGACAGACCGTCGGGTGCAAAACGATTCATTGCCTTAAGGCGTTGCACTTTCTCAGAATCAGTGTTACTGGAATGACCCCGACAGTTTGGGTCGATGGGCCATCGCAGGCCCAACGGACCGTCGCCCTAAGCTATTGCTTGTCCATAATTTTTCTTGTCTTCTAGTTTTAGTCTATGAAGTGATATATGTTTCACTTGTAGTTATCATCGCAAACAAATTACCAACCACCAGGGGTAGAGGTAGAGTCTAAGGGGCCATACAAGGGCTATCACAAGATGCAGATGCCCTGACACATAACACCCAGCGAAATCATCAAATCATCTCTTCATCCTTCCAGTTTGACGAGGAGGGTGAAAGAAGTAGCAGCAATAGCTCAAATTCAAATTCAGTTGAGGAAGGGGTTGAGGTTTCTAGCCCCGACTAAGAGGAGATTCTAGAACACAGGGACCCTAATTTGGTTCGACGCAAGGATTCACAAGTGTGGAAAGCTATAAGATGGCAGGTTGAGGGTACTCGAGAGAATTTCTACAAAGGGTTGGCACCAACAAATAGAGTATCCATAAAGAGGTCTATTTTTGAAGAACATCAGATTGTGACAACAAATTTGCCCGAGTACCCAAAACTTGAACGCCGATTCAATGAATACGAGTTGGCATGGATGAGTAGACCACTTGGATCCTATCAACCAAACTTGTACATTAGTTTTTCGTCACTTACTTGGCATTACTAGAAAAAAATTATCCCTCAGGCAAATCAGTTGCTGACATGAACAAGCTAGACACAGTTCCTGTTCGTGGAGTTAACATAGACATCTTAGAACGTACGTTGAACAGATTCTTGTTCAGGGCTAAATATTAGATACCAGGTGCAATACCATACTTGGAGCATCGGTTATTCACACGGACTCAACAAAATTCGTGATTAGCTAAAATATTGACAGACGGAGAAGAGCCTACATGGCTACACAATCCTCGCGAAAAGATATCCAAGTCATCCCTAAGCTTTAGGACTAAGTTTTGGTGGGAAGTTGTGAGGCTGAGGATGATGCCAACAGGTGGGGATGATCGCCTAAAACTCACTAGAGTTGTGATTTTCGTTGCTTTGATTGAGAGGTTGACAGTGGATTCTGGCCACATCATTTTTGATGAGTTATTTTACCGCACTCACAAGACTCAGACTGCACTGCCATTTCCATGCCTTATCATAGAGTTGTGCAAGCAAGCGAAGGTACCTTTGATCAGCAGAATAGATAATACGGTCCAGCCAATACACAAGCAAAATATTGAAAAGAGTAGAGATGTCTTAAAGTTTTACATGCGAGTCAACATAACCGAAGCTAACCAAACTCAGTCGGCACTAATTCCTAAGTCATCAGAATTCCCTTCAGGTATGCCATTACCTTTTGATACGTATATGCCTTTGACTATATCTATACCTTTTGCTACGTATATGCCTCCAACCACATTTGTAGGTTCATCTTTGATTCCCATGAGTGGTACCACAGATTTTTCATCAGTACCACCCTAATATTCTGAGTATAGGCTGAACTAAGAGAACTTTGCAAAGATAGTCCGAGCACAGAAGAGGTTTGAAAAGCAGTTGGCTATATGGGGGGCAGATTTCAAGTCATTTATTGAAAGAATTATGGAGAAAATAGTGAGCCCTTTTAGGAACATGCAACTAAGAATGGACAACATGGAGAAGCAAATTAACAAGAAGCTGGATACCATGTCCATTTTGGATTTTGCAAAATTGATAGAGGAAGTTAGACAAATCTGGCCTGACTTTGGCAAAATAACTCAGCAGCCACAACAACATATATTTGATTTATTTCAGATTGAAAGTGATGAATACAAAGGTCTTGTAGACTTAATGGGGCGAGCGATCAAAGATAAGGGTAAAAAAGTAGTAGAGACTGATGAAAAAGCTGTACAGAAAGCTTTTAAAATAAAGAGACTTAAAGTCATGTCACCAGAGGAGCGACAACATCATGATATAAAGTTATCAAGAAGAAAATCAAGGAAAGATAAAGAGAGAAGAAGGAAGAGAGCAGAGGATAAAGTAGCTGGAGAGTGTACCAGTTCTGCCCCAACTAGGAGGCAAACTATAGATCCTACTGGAGATGTGGTACCCTTGATTTCGAAGGGCGAGATTGTGAGTACTCCCACCACCAAGAGGGTCGACATAGCACTGGGTAAGGACACAACAACCTCATTGTACTTAACAAATGCCTCAGATGAATAAGAGGTACCACAAGTATTTCCCCTCTTTTGTACCTAAAATTATATGCATTGAAGGCAAAGTATTATTTTTTTGTAGGGGTGATATGTTCTTGTACCATAGGGGGTTGTGTTTCTGATATAATTAACCCTACCATGTGCTATCTAGGAGAATCGACATGTCTAGGTTTAATTTTTTTATTGCTTATTATGTTACTGATATTAGTCCATGAAATAAAAGTGTTGTTTGTGTTATTATCTTGTTGTAAATATGAATGATGAATGATGTTGGCATCAAGTTATGACTATTTTCATTTGATTGTTTACTTTTATCTCCTAAGATATAACTGTTAGTGGTTCTGTAGTTGGCATTAATCTATAAATTCACTAAAAATTCATATGACAAGTGATGCATTTCTTAAGAACAGTAGAATGAGTTTGAATCAGTTGCCACCGTGTGTGCGATTACTCTGTATTAGTTCTGACATAGTATAGTACCTAGAACTTTCCTGGTTTATTTGATATTATTCTGTGTTTGATGGGATGAGAAGTGATAGTAAGACACCTTGTGTTGTTAACTTAGCCAAAATGACCCCACCTAGAATAATTTCCCATGTTTGAACCCTTTATTGAACCTTTGTAGATTTCCTTCATCACCTAGTATTCTAGTTAACCCTCTTTTAGTTGATAACTTCTAGATCTGGCCCTGGCCTAGAAATAGGTATTATTTACTGAAACTTAGGTAAAACACCTAAGTTGAGGGTGGATATTATAAGGTTATTAACTGCCTAATGGACGGAGGGTCTAGAACTTAAAGTAGAGCATTTGGCCCTGGTCTTGTTAAGACAATGTGCACCTTAACTTATGGCATCAACCTAAGTTGAGGGTGGCTGATCCCTATTCTTAAAAAAGGGGGGGGGTGTTTACTATGGTGAAGCATAGAAGAACGAGAAAAGGACAAGTGAGTTATCAAAGTAATGGCCTTGATGAGAAGAAGTTGGAGGCAAAGAGAGTTAAAATTTATGTCATAGTTATTTTTGCCCAAAATTCTTTTTTTGAGCTAGCCTGACACCTTATTACTAGCTTAAAAAAGATCTGTTTGATCTTGGAACACAGCCATAGGAGGGGTGTTGGATGATAAGGCAAGCCTATGGGTACTTGTGCTATGTTAGTAACTTCTTTGATAAGTGATATGGTTTTGAATTGTATCCACAAAATATTTTGAGTGGTGGATCTCCTTGACTGTGAGGGCAACCTAAGTTACGCTTATTTTGGTGGATTTATGTAGATACTTTTATCCACATGTGTTTAGATGAATTGAATTAGAAATAATGTCGGTTATAGACTCTGACATGTTAAATGATATGATTTGGATGACAAATGAATGGTTGTGTGAAAACTTGATCAGTAAGAAATGTCTATCATCATGATTGTTTATATTTGTGGTTTGGTGCTGAGTTTATTAAGGACAAACAATTGTCTTAAGTTGTGGGTGTTGATGTTACGTCTTTTGATGTAATATTTTAAAACTTTTTCTTATGATAATTGCGTTTTCTCAAGTAACTACTGTTGTATTTAACATGGCGTTTTAGTGTTTTTAGGGTAATAATTGAGTACGAGGATAACTTGGATAAACTGGACAAAACAAAGAAGAATTGATTAGCGATGACTTAGGTGATGGGTTGTCGGCCTAGCTACAGACCGTTGGCCAGATCCGTCGCCCAAAAAATAGAAGACAGTTACACTGGAAATCCTGCGATGGTCTAGGTGATGGACCATCGACTCTGCAATAAACCATTAGCCTAAATGATCACCAATAAATAGAATTTGAAAACACTAGATGTCATGTGACGGTCCAAGAGATGAACCTTCGGCCCTGTGATGAACCGTCACCCTACCTATAACCTAGTGGAGCGGGAGTTAGAGTCTGTTTGCGTCTTTTTTTGACTCAACAAAACATATACTCACTGGTGCTCCAACGATGGTCTATATGATGGATCGTCGCCTCATTGACCAACCGTCGCTTGATTCGTCTAGCATAAACCGGAAACTCTGAGTTCAAATTTTGAAATTCCAATTTTGGAAACATATAAATACCAAGTATTAGGGTTTATTCCATATCTTTGTCATTGGTTTCATACTTTTTCCTTTTTTTGGAGAGCTTTGTAATACTTTTCATTGAGATTTGAATCTATAGATTGAGATCTGATTATTAGTTTATATTTTTTCCATTGAAGATTAAGAAGAACATTATTGTGACATTTGTAAGTACTCTCTTGAAGTCATTTATGAACGTCAATATATCTTTGATTTCTTACATAGAGATGAGTAGCTAAAATCCCATAACTAGGGTTATGGGAGCCTTGTTGTAGAGAATTATTTTAGGGTTATTAATCAGTTTGATTTCTAACGTTATTGAAATTGCATGAATCTTTCTTCTTTATAATGACATCTCTTGGTTGCAAACTTGAGAAGTGAGTCGATGAACACCACTTGTCTGACAAGAAAGTGGATATTGGGAAAAGAAGTGATTCACATAAACACAATAGGTTTACCCTTTGGGTTAATGGGTTGATGCCTTACATTGAGAAACACATGAGTAATTCTTACAATTCAATAATTCTTGCAAATGAATACATAAGTTATAATTCGAGCACAAATTCACAACCCAAACTGTTTGAACATCTTGGTGAGCATAACTCTAGTCAATTCATTTTTATTGAAATCACATCTACATTAACTCTCATTAGTTGGACCTTGTGTGATATAAATATAAAATAATATTGTTAACACATCCAAACCCCCTTTTACCTAGGAACCTTAGATCAACAATCTAATAACAGTCACAATACTTAGTGAATATAGTATTCTCTGTGGGATTTGACACCCAACCCAGTTGGGTTCTATATTTAAAAGCAACCGCTTACTCACTCGTAAGAGAGGTATAATTTTGGCGTATCATTGGGAATGTTGCATATGAGTTAGATTTTCCTGCGAGTTTGGGCTGAGTTCATCCTTTTTTTCATGTGTCCATGCTAGAAAGTGTGTGGGTGATCCTTCCTTAACAGTGCCTATTGAGGATGTTGGTGTGACGAATTTCTTGTTTTATGAGGAAGTCTCAATTAGAATATTAGATAGGCAAGTTTATAGATTAAGGACCAAGGAAGTAGTTTCAGTGAAGGTTCTTTGGAGGAGCTAAAAGGTAGAAGGGTCTTCTTGGGAAGCTGAGAAAGATATGATGGACAAGTATCCATTCTTATTCCTTGTGTAGGATGAAAGTGCTTAAGGTATGAGTTTCATTTTCCTCTGGTCACTTTCTGAGTTTGTCATTTGATTCTGGTGTATTCTTGCTATTCTCATGCTAAAAAGTGTCTTAACTCATATTCAGGGATGAATTATCCTAAGGAGGGGATAATGTAAGACCCTTACAAATTCAATCATTTTATTTTTTACCCTCTGATTTTTATAATATTGATATTTGACTTGAATTATGTCTAGGGATGTTAAATGGGTAATTTGGGAAAGTTTTGAATTTTGGAAAGGGTCTGGGGCTATTTTGGAACTCCGTAGCAGTGTCCCTCGCGATATCACCATGCCTCAGAGGTTAGCCTCCACGATATTTCTGGGACATGGAATATAACCTCAGCGATAACGTCATGCCACGCCAAGGTGTTAATTTAGTCCGATTTTGTTTTTTTCCCCTTGGGGTAAGGAGCTTTTGGGTTTTTTCACCCTTTTCACGACTTATAAACATAAAAGGGACCTTTTTCTTCAGTTTAAAAAGATCAAACTCTATTTTATTCATCTTTTACTCTCCAACCAAGAAAGCTAATAGGTTTCATAGAGAATTCATCATCCGGGCTCTGAACCTTAAATTGACTTCAAATTCTTGTGTGTTTCAGGCATATTTATCTTTCCCAAACTTTAATTTTACATTGTGGCATGAATTGAATGGATTTTTATGTGGTTTAAATTATTGGTTTTGAAATTGGGTTGAGGGATTTTGGTTGTTAGTGGTTAAATTACTTGTCCCGTGTTTTGAACGGATTATTTATGGTTTAAATTGATGTTTTTTGGGGATTAAATTGGTATATTTTTTAAATGGTTGCAATTGAGGACATGGATTTCACCAAATTGGATGAATTTTTCCTTAGAATTGGATGAACCTCAAACTACTTTGAGAATTTGATTTTAATTATAGAAAATTGTCAGGTTTAACTTGTTTTTGAACCTAATTCATTACTTTAATGGATAAATGGATATAAAAATGTATTTGTATGGCCTTAGTGTTTCGCCCCGAGTCTGTACCCTGGTTGGTACATGGTGCTCATCATCCCGAAGGACTACAAGCTAACCCATGACTGGTACCTACTGTAATAACTGTCTAATAAATACTATAATGATTACGAAAATAGGCAAAAACATGCCATAAGGTTCAAATCTGTTAATAAATCTGAATGCGGTATTAAAATACAAAAACTGAATATAAGTACTGAAAAACTGAACTATCTGAAAATACTCTAGTCTGAAAAAGCCTCTAACTATCTGAAATATGGAGTTGATGGGACAAGCCCCAACTAACTCCATCTACTGAAATAAAACTAAAGTACTGTAACTAATAAGCATGTCCTCAAACTATGAGGACTCACCACTACTCTGAAAGCTGAGAATCTGAACTGCTAAGAGTGCTCTAGGGCTTGTGCGTCTGAACCTATGATATAAGACATCATAACGCAGAGAAAAAAAGCATGTGTCAGTACTTTGAATGTACTGGTATGCTAGTGAGGTAGGCTGATATGCATGCACAATAATAACCAAATAACATGAGTATGACTGAGTAAGAGTACATGCATGAATACACAAACTGTAACTAAAATCGTGTTAATACTGAGTACTGAATCAGAATACTGATAACTGATATCTGGGTTTATGAATACTGTATTATTGATTATTTGAATGAATTTATCTGACAGTTCTGAGTGCTGAGGAACCAACTGAGTTCCATACTGAGCTGATTGACTATGTTTGATAGTCCTAAATCTATAAAACTGAACTGAGTTATATTCTGAGACTGAGATTAGAACTGACATTATAGGAGATAATCATCTAACCGACATACCCCTCTCTAAACTTATTGGGGTACAACCTGTAACCCCAGTTGGAAGGGTGTCAATACCATGCCATGGATAAGGACAAGCTGTGAATTAACCCTCTCTGGCATGAAGCTCTTTCATCAACCCTCAATGGCAGGATAACTCGGATGAGAAGTATCAACCCTCGTAATGTCTGACAGGAAGATACCTTAACCTACAGTAGCTACGTAGTTCTATAATGCAAGGATTGCTGCTAAGGGTCAAACCCCCTATTGAAAAGAATGCCCCCATCCCTAGGTTAACTTAGTGCTGAATCCTACTCCCAAATGAATAGACAGAAAACTAATTTCTAATTTGTACTAGGCTGGACTGAATGATTACTGAGATTACCATTTAGATTAACTGAACTTAGTTCCATTGACTGACGAAATACTACTAAATTCTGTTAGCTGATTGAGTTTACTGAGGTCTAAACTAGATACTAAATTAGACTGGACTAATATATATTTTACTGAGTTTTCCTGAGTTCTGTAACTGACTGAGGTACTACTGATCGTGTTGTGACTGATATTGTTCTATGACTGACCATGGCTCTTAGTAATCAGCTAAATTGTCTGGTACAAGTACCCCCAGAACTCGATAGCGTAAATTAAGAGACATGGCATAACATAAAACATGTAAACTATGAACTTGATCATCATTCATTTATTCGGGCATTTTGACAAATACTTGCATGATTTAACTTGCATATAAGCTATCTAGACATGATTTCTTTCTCTTAATAGTTCACATGGACAATTTATCAAGCACTTGGTAAGCATAGTTTATGCACATAGTATTGAACAAGAAGTGAGCATCATAATTCATATCTAATTTTACAAGTCAAGGGTTTATCATGGATTCACATTAATCTACACATATAGTGATCAATTTCACATGAGATATATATATGTAATCATGAATTAGGAATTTAATCCAAATAGAAATCATGGATACACTTTAATTCTAACCATGGAATCATAAAATCAATTACTTGAAGTTTATGAGAGATTCTTGGAGTCCAAGGATGGAAGGAACCCTTGGATAAACTCTTCACATACCATTGTTGAAGAATTTCTAAAAGTTTGTGGTTGAATCTTGAGTTCTTGATCTGAAATTTAAGCACCTAGGTTTTTGTCTTGAGCTAATTGGAGAATGAATGAGTATATTTGCTCTCTGAAGGGCTTAATTTTATGTTTTGGGGGCTGAAGGACGTGGAGAAAAGACCCAAATACCCCCAAGAATGCAGTCTTTTAATGACTGAAACCTGGGCTGCCGAAGCACAGGTCAACGCAGCATGTCGATGGCATCAATGCTATAGACAACGCATCATTCCATATTCACATTGATTCACTAGAATAGGATACTAGTAGCTGGGTAAAATATTAATCAACGGGATATTCGATACGGCGCGTCAAGATCGTGTTGATCCACTATTTTAAGTTTCCAAAGGAGCTTCAAATGAAGTCCAAAAAAATCCAAAACTTGTCTAGAAACACCTACAGATATTCCTGATCATGAATCAACCTAAACATCAACATTTAATGGATATAAAGGTCATAAAATAAGACTTCCAACCTTCGTAGGTTAAAATGACACTAAGTCTGAGTACTTAGCTAAAAATTCTAAGTCTGGGACCCTTTGACAAGCCTAAAAGACTGAAATAAGCTTAGGATTTTGCGAGGTCTTACATTATCTCCCCTTTGGTACCATTCATCCTCGAATGAGACTGCTGATATTAAGAATAATGAGAGACTAACTTACTTACTGGGCATGATCATTTGTAACATGACTATATGACTGATATTATTGGTATTCTGAATTCTCATACTGAACTTGCATATTTAATGCATGGATATAACTTAACAAGATTTATGTATGCATGACTGAGATTACTGATAAACTAAATCTATATACTGAACATGCATATCTAATGCATGGATACATGACAGAACTGGCTCATGAACATATAATTGAATATGAAATGGGAATTGATACCAAGTTTGTAACTGAAATCTGAACATGAAACTAATTAAGATTAACGAAACTATTACCTTGAGTTGAGTCTGGATTAGCAAAGAATTGATGAGGATACATGGTTCGCATGTCTGCTTTTGCTTCCCAAGTAGCTCCCTCAACGGACTAATTTCGCCAAAGAACTTTGACTAGAGGAACTTCTTTATTCCTTAGTCTGCGAATTTGATAGTCAAGGATTTTGACTGGGATCTCTTCATGAAAGAGGCTGTTCTGAATATCTATGCTCTCAATAGGGACTACGACTGATGGTCACCTATGCATTTCTTTAGCAAAGAGACATGAAACACTAGATAAACTAAAGGTATACCTGAAGGCAACTTAAGCTCGTAAGCCACCTTTCCAAAATGACTGGGAAACTTTTGAGGGTCGATATATCGGGGACTGAACTTCCCCCTTGCCAAACCTCTTCAACCTATTCATGGGAGAGACTTTTAAGCATATGAAATTACTGATCTCTAACTTGATACCCTTTACTGAACACACATGAACAAGAATATGAGAATCATAACTGAGCCTAGAATGTGATACATGAATTGAATATTATGAATTGAAATGATTGTCGTGAACTAAACTGAGCCCCTTGAATACATGGTTTATGGGTGATATTGGAACCTGAGGGTCAACTTATGAGTACCCACTATTCTTTTGGATTCGTTACGTGAAGAGAATCAGGGAGGTTTAGGATATTAAAGCTCAGGGATTATGGTACATCTCCTCCTTGAGACATTATGTTTCTCGAAGAATATTGACTTGGCTGAGATACTGAGGAAAAACTGGGATGATGCTCAGGGCACCTACGAACCGAGTCTTGACTGAGTATCTGGGGTCCTAAACTGAGACATGATACATGAACTGAGCTGATCACGCAACTACCTAGTTGCCCCATCTTGGAATAGTTACTTTCATAAGACTTTAGATAGTTCGACTAGTGAAAAAAATTGGGAAACCAAGCTATACAAATTTGTCAACCCGACTGCTAAACTGAATTTTTTGCTTTACGAACTAACTTATGCTGAAAAATCATGCTTGACTGGAGCATTTCCTTGACAGTATTTCTATAGATTTTCTAGTGACTTTATGGAGAAAAGAATCTTTGCCTAGGCTGAATGAAGCGTCTGAATACAAAATCACATTCTAGCTAAATTTTTGTATTATGAGGTGAGGCCTCCGAGACCTCTTCTAATGTAAAGTGACATATACCTTGGATACACCCCCTCAACGATACTGTCAACCTTAGCACGGTGATTTCCCTGAGACTACTAAAAATATTCACATAGGAGCTAGGCACGGATGCATGAACATACTGTCTTATCTGATTAATTGAATGGCTGATAGCTGAATACTGGTCACGCAAGTTCAAACTATTCTTAGTCTAAAAAACTTAATTGAAGTTGTAGAGTATTAAGCATATGAGGTGAAGACTGACTAAGTAACATGAGACAACTGATCATGAATTTGTGAAGGACTGTATTATTTAAAAGTACAAGACCAAGCGTATAACATGGTTCCTAAATAGTCTATAAAATGAGATGCTAAAATACTGATATCTGAATAACTGATAACTATACGCTATGGTCAAGAAAACCTAGAACTAAATTGAGTTACTGATTTGATTACTATAATAGGACTGGGACAGTAACTAAGATGGTAGTTGAGACTGTAACTAAGACTCATAGTGGAACTGAATAGTGTGTTCTAATAACTGGATACTGGTAACTAAGGTTTAGACTAATACTAAAGTACTGGATTCTGATGGCTAAGCAACTGATAACTGATAGCATAGTGCTGTAGAACTATCTGAGTTCTTTACTGAATTCTGAGATTGAATACTGATTACTGAGTACTGAATACTATACTGGACCTGATACTTAACTGAGGCCTGAGGAATAGAATATCAACATCTTGGGTAGATCTACCAATAGATCTAGGCTGAGGATATACATGTCATGATCTGAATTTAACCAATTTGTTGGGAGGGTAGCATGAGGCATGGGAACTGAGCATACTATAAAACATAACATGAGTACATGATCCATGAGTTACATGACCTGAGTCTGGAGTTTCTGTATTCATGGAACATGGTTTGTAATATCGTGTGAACTGGAATTCCTTATACTAGGAACTGTAAGCGTACATAACTTTTACTAACTTCCTCAAATATAAGCTATGATCATAGAGTTGATATGTAAGATATGAATAGATATCATGCTAAATGATGGATTTTGAGAGTTTGAAATACAATTCTGAGATGATCTGCGTGATCATGCCCACTGTGGAGTAGACAAAAATGTTATCTAGGAAGACTATGATGAACATGTCCAAGTACTGCTTAAAAACATGATTCATTAAGTCTATAAAGGCTGCTGGGGTATTGGTAAGACCAAAAGACATGACTAAAAATTCAAAGTTACCGTACCAAGCTCGGAAAATTCTTTTTGGGATGTCACTTTCCCTAACTCTGACTTAATGATAGCCTAATCTGAGGTCTATCTTAAAGGAATAACTGGCACCCTAATGTTGGTCAAACAAGTCATTGATTCTGGGGAGTGGATATGTAATACCCCACATGTTTCTAAGCTAGAAAGTGAATAAGTATTCCTGCGTATGAAATATCCTATCCTATGATTCATACTTGATTACATGACTTGCAATGAATATCCTAGTGATAGGATAGCTTATGATGCATTAAGCATGTTCATATGAGTCACTCAAGGTAATACAAGCTAAGAGTTTTTGAATCCATCAAGTTTTAGTGTTCGATTTTGCAAGGGTCATCTTTGAATGAGTATAACTCGATGTTAATGTGTCATTTTGGCTGATTTAGACCCACCAAATTGTATAAAATCAAATTATCTTTCCAATGATACCAATTTTGCCTTAATCCAATACCCGAGCAAAAAGTTATGCCCATTTTCGTGAGAGACAGTAAGCATAGGCAATTGGTTAGGCGCCGCTTAACCTAAGCATAGGCGATTGGTTAGGCGCCGCCTAACCCAAGCATAGGCAATCACTTGGACGCCGCCTAAGTAAATTCCAGGTGTCAGAAACACTCCATCTTGAGTTATTTTAAAGGTAATTAAGTCTTTAAATACTCCTTACACGTCCCTAAACTTAACCCTAAGGTATGCTTAGTGTTCATCTACGGATTCCTTTCGTCCGTGGAGTTCAAGAATCAATCTTTAACATACAAAAGCTTGGTTGATTGTGGTGATATGATCATTCCCATGTTGATGCTTGTTTGTTTTCCTCTTTTTCATTATAAAGTATGATTTCTATATTGTTAGGTGTTGATGATCAAGTTGTTGATATTGGGTGATTCCCAAGATGGAATCTTTATATGTTTTTATGAATTCATGATATCATATGAGTTGGAAACATGTAAATTTGGTTGTTCATGATGTATAATTTGATGAATTCACCTATGCTTAAGATGTGCATGTAAGGTGTTTGATTAAATGCTTAAGGAACTAGAAATCATGCAATATAGCTAAATTGTGACTAAGTGAAGGATTCATGATATGCCCTTATGTTCCAATGACTTATATGTTGTTAATGTGCCTTGTAAATGTTGATGGAATACCCATGAACTATTCTTATGAGATTATGCTATGTTACTTGCAAATCGTACTTATGAACAAGATGTATGATAACCATGCAACCCACATGAACTTCCATGCTATTAGTATCTGTTGCCAATATGATTATGCAATGAACATGATATTAAGATTGTGAAAGTACTTCCATGTGATATGAAATCCTTTCCATGCAATACATTGTTGATAACCATGCCTAGTATGAGATCCCTACTTATGATATTATATATTAGGGACTCTACTCTTATGATCAAGTCAATCATGTGCGTCAGTTTTCTTCCATCGAGTCCTGGGTGTACTTGTACCCAAAAACTATAGCTGTGTGCCTAGAGCCTTGTCATGTTTCATGATATCCGAACTCAAGCTATGATTCCATAGACTTCAGTCAGTCATGTGACTCAGGAAAACCTTATGATCTTAGTCAGTTGTCAGATATCAGTAACATTCCACCAGTCAATGAAATTCAGTAAGATCAAGTCATGCACAGTCAGTTATTCATGTCCAGTCCCTCCAGATAGGAGTATAGGTTAGCACCAAGTGAACCCAAGGATGGGAACTCACCGCCAGTTCAGGGTGTGATTCTTAGTAGCAATCCTTGTGTTCCAGAACTACGTAGCCAGCGCAGGTTGAGACATCTTAACCCGTTAGCTTAGGGTTGATGAGGTGTCTTAATCCATCAATTTAGGGTTCCCACCATTCTCATTTGAGTACCTGCCAGTATAGGGTCTCACAGCTGTCCTTACTAGTGGCGCGGTATTGACACCCCTCCAGTCGGGGCAGAGATTGGACCCTAGCTTAGCCATAATGGCATACATGGGGCATGTCGGTTAAACACTACATCCCACAATTTTAGTAACAGACTCAGTAAAAAAACTTAGGGCTTTCTTCAGATTTCAGTATATATAGGACTGTCAGATACAATCATCTATGTTATCAGTTTCAGTATCAGTCTCAGTAAAAGAACTCAGGGCATTCTTCAGATTTCAGTATATACAGGACTGTCAGATACAGTCATCCATGTTATCAGTTTTAGTATCAGTCATGACAGTTATCAGTAAACCATGTATTACATTGCAAGTCATGCTATCACGTATTTACAGTCCTAATTTCTATATATGTGTGTTTGCACTCCCACGTTCATACTAGTCAGTTAGTGTTGTTCATGCATGAAACCCTTCATGTTCAGCCTTCCTTTTTTGTATACTCAGTACTCCAGTTGTACTGACGCATTTGCGCTATGGTGCTTTCTTTTCATGTTACACTATAGGTTCCGAGATGCGAGCTCTAGCCCAGCAGTAATGGTAGAGTTCCAATCACAGAGACACAGTGAGTCCTCATTGATTCTAGGATAATAAAATTTGATTCATTTATTTCTTCAATTCATTTTTACGGAGTTAGTTGGAGACATGTTCCTTCAACTCCTTGTTCAGACAGTTTAGAGGCTTTCAGATTTACGTGCAGATTAAGTTGTTTTGGGTATTTTCACCCATATGGTTTTATTCAGTTGAACCTTATGGCCTTACAGTTCCATGTATTCCGTATTATTATATTATGATTTGGAGTATACAGGTACAGATATCTGTCATGGATTAGCTTGTGATCCCTCGGGGTCATGAGCACCGCATAGCATTTCGGTTCAGCAAATTGAGGTGTTACAGGATATTTGTTCTTGATCATAACTTTATTTAACTGATGGTAATCTATGTACATTCATGGAGAGCCATCTTTCTTATGTAGGAATAAAATTGGTGTGCCCTACGGGGACACACTAGGTATGATGAATCCCTTATCTAAGAGATCCTTTAACTAGTCCTTTAATTCTATGAGTTCTGCTGGATCCATTCTGTATGGCGGGATAGATATGGGCTTAGTATCTAGGAAAAGATCAATTCCAAAATCAATTTCCCTTTTGGGAGAAACTCTGGGAAGTTCTTCGAGATATACATCTGGGAATTTACATACTATTGATACTGATTCAAGAGAAGGGGTTTCTGAACTAAAGTCCTAGACTCGAACGAGATGGCAGACACATCCTTTAGATATCAACTTTCTAGCCCGAAGGTAAGAAATAAGTTGACCCGTAAGTGCTGAAGTACTACCC
Source organism: Capsicum annuum (assembly GCF_002878395.1). Lineage (NCBI taxonomy): Eukaryota > Viridiplantae > Streptophyta > Magnoliopsida > Solanales > Solanaceae > Capsicum > Capsicum annuum. The sequence goes on along the minus strand of NC_061116.1, from coordinate 100,572,949 downwards.
TTCCACTCTAGGATAGGTTCATTCAGAAACTGAAATTGGACAACTCTATTTCTGCAGTCTATTAAGGCATTACAAGAATGAAGCCAATCCATGACGAGAATGATGTTGAAATCAGTCATCTTTAATTTGACTAAATCTATTTAAGTGACTTTCTGAGATATCATAATCGAAAAGTTCCTGTATACCTGCTGGGCTATAAAGATTTACCCACTGGGGTAGAAACTGAGAGGGGCTCTGCTAGAATTTTGAGACTGACTTCGAAATAAACTGCTATATATGGAGTAGCAAAAGACAAAAAACTCCTGGATCTAGCAAAGTGTAAACCTATAAATGGAAAACTTGTAACGTACCAGTGACCACATCAGGAGAACTTTCCTGATCCTGTTGAGATTGAAGATCATAGAGTCTGTTTGGGCGCTGCCCACTGATGGAACTGGAAGAGGCACCCTACTTATTTGGGTAACCGGATTGGCTGACTCTGTGAACCCACCTGAGGACACTGTTTGACTCTATGGCCTAGCTTTCCATATCCAAAATACACATCGTTGCCGGCTCTGCAGATACGCTGGTGGTTTCTGCCACACTGCTGGCGGAGAGGATTTATTCGGCTACTTTTTGGCCTAGACATTCTAGCACTCTTATTCTTTCTCCCTTCTTTTCTACGCCTCTTCTCCCTACTCTGCGGAGCATAAGCCATAAACCTTAATAGGATAATGGCCAGTCGATTGTTTTGAGCAGATACTGAATAAGCTAAGGCAGTGAAAGAAACTCTAAATTCAAAGTGGGAGACATGCTCATTCAGGCGATCTGCCTGAACGGGCGGAGGGGCTGACTAATTTTCATTACTTCTATTGTTAGCTTCTCTAATCAGAATGTTCTAGAAGTATAAGGAAGAGTGGATTAAACTGAGAGTTTAACTTAAACTTGTGCTCACTCGCACGATATAAATACTGAAAGAAGGGGAAACTTTTCCTAAATCATCTTGTAGCCTCCTATCCATAAGTGTGGCGCACAACACACCCATGCACAATACTATACAAGATGTGGCTTTCAGACTTCCTAGGACTCGGCTGAACCTTAGGCTCTGATACTAAGTTTGTAACACCCTGAGTCTATACCCTGGATGCTATATGGTGCTCATAATCCTGAAGGACCACAAGCTAACCCATGACTGGTACCTGCTGAAATAACTGTATAATAAATACTATAATGATTGTAGAAATAGGCATAAACATGCCATAAGGTTCAAATCTATAAATAAATCTAAATGCGGTATCCAAATACCAAACCTGAATATAAGTACTGAAAAACTAAACAACTGTCTGAAAATACTCTAGTCTGAAAAAGCCTTTAACTATCTGAACTATAGAGTTTATGGGACCAGCCCCCAACAAACTTCATCTACTAAAATAAAACTAAAGTACTGTAAATAATAAGCATGTCCTCAAACTATGAGGACTTACCACTACTCTGAAAGCTGAGAATCTGAACTGCTAAGGGTGCTCAGGGCCCATGAATCTGAACCTATGATATAAGACATCATAGCACAGAGAAAAAAATATGTGTCAGTACTTTGAATATACTGGAATGATCAGTGAGGTAGGCTGATATGCATGGGTTTATATGCATGCACAATAATAATGGAATAACATGAGTATGAATGACTAAGAGTACATGCATGAATACATAAACTGTAACTGAGATCGTGCTAATACTAAGTAATGAATTGTAATACTAATAAGGGTTTACGAATACTATATTAATGATTATCTGAATGACTGTATCTGATATTTTTGAGTACTGTGGAACCATACTGAGTTTCGTATTGAGCTGAGTAACTACGTCTGATAGTCCTGAATATGTAGAACTGAACTGAGTTCTATTCTGAGACTGAGACTGGAACTGATACTGTGGGAGGTAATCATCTAACCGATATGCCCCTCTCTAAACTGATTGGGGTCCAATCTATAACCCCAGTTTGAAGGGTATCAATACCGTGTCATAAGTATGGATAAGCTGTGAATTACCCTTTCTGACAGGAAGCTCTTTCATCAACCCTCGCTAGCAGGATAACTCGGATGAGAAGTATCAACCTTCATAATGTATGGCTGGAAGATACATCAATCTAGGCTGGCTACATAGTTCTATAATACAGGGATTGATGCTAAAGGTCAAACCCTCTACTAAAAGGAATGCCCCCATCCCTGGGTTAACTCAGTGCTGAATCCTACTCCCAACTGAATAGACACTGAACTGATTTCTAAACTATACTAGGCTGGACTGAACGATTATTGAGATTACTATTTAGCTGAACTGAACTGAGTTCACTGAGTTCTATTAACTGACGAATACTACTGAATTCTATTAGCTAATTGAGTTTACTGAGGTCTGAGATGGATACTGAATTAGACTAGACTAATATGGATTCTACTGAGTTTTCCTGAGTTTTGTAACTGAGTGAGAGTACTTTTGATCATGTCATGACTGATACTGTTCTATGACTGGCCATGGCTGTAGGTAATCAGTTAAATTATCAGGTACAAGTACCCCCAGAACTCGATAGTGTATATTAAGAGACATAGCATAACATGAAACATGTAAACGATAAACTTGATCATCATTGATTCACTTGGGCATTTTGACAAACACATACATGATATAACTTGCACATAAGCTATCTTGACATGATTTCATTCCTTTAATAGTTCACATGGACAATTTATCAAGCACTTGGTGAGCATAGTATATGCACATATTATTGAACAACAAGTGAGCATCATAGTTTGAGAATGAATGGGTATATTTTCTCTCCAAAGGACTTAATTTCATGTTTTGAGGGCTGAAGGATGTGGAGAAAACAACTAAATACCTCCAAGAATGTTGTCTTTTAATGACTGAAAACTGGACTGCCGATGCGCATATCGATGTGGCGCGTTGATGGCATCAACGTGATAGCCAACGTATCGTGCCATAGTCATGTTGATTCATTGGAATAGGATGCTGGTAGCTGGGGAAAATATTTATCAATACGATAGTCAACATGGCACACCAAGATCGCATTGATCCACTATTTTAAGATTCCAAAGTAACTTCAAACAAAGTCCGAAAAGTCCAAAACTTTTTCGAAAATACCTACAGATATTCCTGATCAGGAATCAACCAAAACATCAATATTTAATGGTGATAAAGATAGCAAAATAAGACTGCCAACCTTCGTAGGTCAAAATGACACTAAGTCTGAGTACTTAGCTAAAATATTCTAAGTTGGGGACCCCTTGACAAGCCTAAAAGACTGAATTAAGCTTAGAATTTTGTGGGGTCTTACACTTTGTAGCCATGGTTTGGATTTTAATGGAGATTGGGAGTCCAATTTGGTTGTGTGAATTGGTTTGGCATGTTTAATTTAGCTTGCAAGCATATTGGTATAACGATATCAAATAGTAAATGCCTTAATGATTGCCTCTTAGGTTAATAGTTAGAACTATGTGCAAGGTGTTTTAATTTGGGCTTAAGGGGGGTTGTTTAGTTCACCATGAAGGTGTAAGTGCCAGGGGGAAGACACTAAAAACAATGTTTGCCGGCATTGAGGGTCTATATAATCGTGTTCTTGATGCACACTTGATATATATATATATATATATATATATGAGGTAGTTATTACCTTGATGGCATTAGTTTTACCTTAAATTTTCCTCGGTTCATGCGGCTAACACACACTGAGGCCCTTTCAGTAGTGGGAGCTGAACCCATTGTCATGACCCAATTTACAAGTTATGTTGGAACCTACCAATTCCCACCTGTAGGTAAGCCAATACCATAACCCGAAGTTAACACAATGGGTTAGTCTGGCAAGGAAGACCCAACATATGCAAAATTCAAGAACATCAATTGAAAATATAAAGGTTCTAGATAGGATAAACAATCATACAAGATACAAATCCCAAAACCTGGTAGATCTGGTACAAGAAAAAATAATAGTTTCAATACAACTCCAATTCTGGAATAGTTAATAATTCTATCTTGAATACTAAAGACTGATTACAGAGATGGATGGAAATTGGGTGACTCAAACTCCAAGAGCTCACCCGATCATTGGGTATCAAGCATCACATGAATGATAATCCACGACGATAGCTAATACTCGGATCTACACCAAAAAGGTACAGAAGTGTAGTATGAATAGCAAAACATGAGTACTTAGTAGGCATCATCGCCCGACTGAGATAAATCATGATATAAGAATAATAAACTACAAGATAATGATAAATAAGTCAAGGTACTGAATCAAACCTTAATCATCTTCATCATCACCTTATATAATAAGTAAGAATTTCAGAATAACAATAAAACATAAGGAATTAACACATGCCAATATCGCTGAACATAACAATCAGTAAATATCGAAATCACGATATAACATAAGGCATCAACACATGCCATCATCGTCGTATATCACAAGTGTTAAATATTTGAATAAAAATATAACATAAGGAATCAACGCATGAAAATACCGCCGTGCATAAGAAATAAGCAATTCGGAATCATAAAGCAACACAAGTGCAATCACAAGCAAACACAAGTACAAAATTTGCGCACATACAACCCATACACCAGCTAGTGCATAAAGTAAAGAACTCATCACGGTGTTTTATACCACCGGATAGCACACCCAAGAGAAATATAAAGAAAAAAAATCAACAATATATCCAAACTTCCTAACTATCCATAGTTTTCCTCAATTTAAATCAAATGGCCATTTGCCATGATACATAATTATCATAAAAATCCTAATGATGTAACATAGACCTACATACTCATAACTATAATCGTACCATCATATATGCACATATCTCATTAATACACTATATTCACTCATTATTAGCTAGCCAACGCTTATTACTAAACTAATTACTCACTAGTTGTAATATAGCACTATTTATTTACTATCCATTATTCATCAAATAAGGGTCAACAACTAACCATTATTCACTAACTAGCCAATATCAAGCATCTAGTAAAGATTCATCACGGGACCATATCAAATAATTAACCAATATTCATTTCTAGCCATCATAATCCCACTAGTGACCATTCATCATACGATCACTAGTCACCACTTATTCACTATTCATCTATCAACTAATATCTTTCATTAAGTAGCATCATTAATCCACAAATATTTATTTAGTAACTAATTAATATCATAAACTTAGTCATTAATAGAAACTAATTATCACCATCAATAAGTCGATTATTACTAACCACCATAATAAGTTAATCATCCTTATTAATAGCAATCAATACCACTAGTCCTCATTATCACTAAGGTTCATGAACCCACTAGTCACTATTAGCCACTTAATACCTTAACTTATTAAAAGACTATGATTGATATCTCTATTAAATTTATTTTACCCAACTACACAAGAGCATAATTAAGATATAATTGCCATACATAGGGCTAGTCGGGTTCAATCTGATAGATGTACATTTAGGCACATCAATAATTATCTTTCAGACTTACTGGGAATCATCATAACATCATTGTATCTTTTGTCCTTGCCGGGTATTAATATAATTTCATAATATCCTCCAGCCACACCGGGTATCATCATAACATCATAGTATCCTTCGACCTTGTTGGGTATCAATGTAATATCACAATATCCTCCGGCTGCACCGGGTATCATCATATTATCACAATATTATCCAGCTGCACTGGATATCAACATATCATCATAATATCCTATGGCCTTACATGTATCAACATATCATAATAACATCCTCCAGCCTTGTCGGGTATCAATATATCATCAATATATCCTCCCATTTTTTCAGAAATCAACATGTCCTCCGGCTTTTCCGAGCATCATCATATCATTAATATATCCTCCGTCCTTACCAGGAATCATCATATCATCAATATATCAATAATAAAAATGAGCCCCACAAGGGCTAAAGTAAATGACAATCCCCACAAGGGCTAAAGTAAATGACAAGCCCCATGAGAGATAAAGTAAATAATAAGTAAAGTAAATAACAAACCCTACAAGGTCTAAAGAAAATGAGAAGTAAGGAGAAATATACCTTCATATCTCATCATTCGTCATCAGGGATAATTTATCCATAAATATATGAATATATATAGCATGAATATTACAAATCATTAACGGGTTCAACATGGTTAGTAACATAGCATCTTATGTAGTCAATAAATATACCTTCTAGATCCCTTAGTATCATGACCCACAATATTAGCAACAATAGGGCTTTCTAGCAAAAACACTAGTTTGGTTATTATACAAAAGCATAAATAGTTAATACCATAGCCCAAGTCCCAAAATAGTAGTCTAGTCAATAGTCCACATGATAAAATTGTCTTGGTCATAATTAATAGCATAATCCCTAGTCGTAAATCACATTAACGATAATTTGGTGAACAACCATACACTTCATTTCTAATGCAATCACCATAATTCATAAGCTAGACATTTTGACCATGTGCATAACCCTAAGTGATATCACAAACAATGGCCCATTAGTAGCATATTCGTTGGCCCACTATTGGTCAAAAGATAATTTATCATTAGTATGAATGATGGCTAAAGCATGACAAATATATAGCTTATTCATACAGTGGTTGATAACATCATTTATGGCTTAGGCCATATTATTGTTAAGGGCTTATTTAATAGCACATTCATTAGCCCAACCAATAGTTAGTCACAATAATATAATTAATAGCATGACATACAATTTAGCCAATAAGGCATACAAGGCATAATCCCTTAGGAATAATTCTCAATGCTATTCTGCATAACCAACAAGTACTAAGAATTATCAATATTTCCATAAAGGGGTACCCTCTAATCAATTACTAAGCATAAGGGTTCAAGGGAACTAATCATAAGTCTTACCCTAAGATGGATCAACAAGACCATATCTAAATCCACGAATTCATTCTAAGTAAAATTATATCGTGGACTAGGCTATAGTATCTAAATCAACTCTAAGATGTAAAGAAAGCCACCATAAGCCCTAAGGTAGATATTCTACTCAAGCACTTTTACTAAGTCCAATGGAACTAACACAACCTTCATTAGTATTAGAAACCAATTCCAACTTGCTCTAAGTATGAGAAACTAGAGCCATTTACCTAATATTAAGTATTCTAAGGCATCCTCATGCTAAACATAAGTAATAAAGTCTATTCCACCTAAGTTAAAGGGAAATAAGTCAAGCTTTTCAATTTTAAGATTCACATAGCATAAATGGTCCAACTTACCCAAGTATTGAATTTCATCAATTCAATACTTAAAATCCATTCCAATCTAACAAGATATAACAATTATATCAATACATAGCTCAATATGACAAGGATTAAGCCTAACATACCTTCAATTTGAGGAATGCTCAACAATCTGCTACCTCTTTGCTTTTTTCTTTCAAGAAGCTTATTCAAGGATCCAAGCTATCAAAAACACATTCTACACATTATTATGAGATATAAATGCCTATATTTTACCATTGTTCGTTGGGTCCAAAAACAACATCAAAAACCTTTAAGTGGGTTCCACATACAAAAAAATATTTTTGAGATCAACCTAATATTCATACACCATTAGGAAATCATAACCCTAAAGAAATATGTAAATGCCAAGATTATTTGGGATAAAATCAAGCCCTTAAGCTAATAGGAGTTTTGGTAAGAATTTGAAGAAAATCAAGCATAAAATGAAGGATTCATACCTTTAATCCATTGTTAATCACAGAAATAAATGTTAAATAAGCTTCCAACCATACCCAAGACTCAGTTTGAAGTTAATATATAATTCTAGGGGCCTATTTATAGCCTTTCCAGGTATGGAGGTACTGTAATGGCCCTTACTTGGGCCGCGATCGCCATTAACCTAGCTGCAATCACCATTCTGCAGGCCCAGCAAAGTCAAAACTTGTTTTTCACGTTCGGAGCTCATTCAGACTCTGATTTTTTCAAATGAACTATGTAAATCCACTAAATTTGATATTTTGCATTCATTGGTAAATTTATATTTTCCATTAGAGGTTGTTTAGACTGTTAAATTAAGAGATTCTTAAGTATTTAGGGCAATTTTTATGTTTTTAGATTGAATTTTGAGAAAAATGATACCCCTCTAAAATTTTGTTTTAGAACTGTGTGAATGAATATGTGTGTGAGCATGTGGATCATGGTATGGCATTAGGATTAGGGACATGATCATTATTTGCTAATAATTGCACAAACCAAATAGGTAGTAGCTTGTGATATTGATTCTATGCCATGTGCGTGTGAGATGCTACTTAGTTCCCTTTATGTGTTAAATCTAGAACTGACCCGGTTAGTCTTTCCTAGGTTGTAGGATAATGGTTAGGAAAGGATCATAGGCCATTTTTATGTTAATCTACTTTTAGCCCAAATGACCTTCCATATGAGAATTGTATCCCTTGATCCCTGATTTTGAGCCTATAGCCTATTTTTCTTGTTACACCTTTCACCTTTCTATTTGCATTGTAATAACTTGTTTTGGCCCATTCCTCCTTGGACATTGTGTACCTCAACTCAGGAAAATTGCCTAAGTTGAGGGTGGCTATCATAGGGGTGTGTAATGTAAAACGGGTATGTACAAGGGTAAAATGAGAGAAAAAGATACTAGGGATAGGTGTGGTAGATAAAGAAAAATAAAATAAAATAAAATAAAAATTGTGAAAAGTGAAAAATAAAGAATAAAGAACACACCCAACCTAAATGTGCAACAAAGAATAAAAAGGAGAGAAATAAGGAGGGAATAAAAAGGAAATATTAGTTAAGTGTGGACCCCAACAGTAGTTGTAGTGCCAAGGAGGATTAGTCAATTGATATAGATCTATGTACCATACCATCCCCCAAGCCTACATTAAAATCTGAATATAGTCCTATAGTGATCCTATCTTGACTATTCAAAAATTAAGATAAAGAAAATAAGGGCAAGCCTATGGTATTTGATGCATATTGATTGGAACTTCTCTTTTGAGTGTGAGTGTCTCTTGATTGTCCCTGCAATGACATACATTATTTCATATTAGTGAGTAGGACTTCAATGTTATGAGGGAACATAAGTTATATTGCTTGCTGCTTACTTGTTTTGGGTAGTGTAACTTATATATGAATGCATGATTGTCTGTTTCTAATGTAATTCTATAACTTGATCCCGTTATGTCACATTGTTGTGCTTCATGGTTATACATATTTGGTTTTGAAAGGTTGAGATAGGAGAGGGTATTATGGTTTGAGCTTAAAGTGTTGACTGACTGCCTTAGATAGCTTAGATTCTCCTAGTTAAGCATCGTGTTTTCTTTTGTTTTGTTTTATAGTGTTGTGTTTCCTGAGGACATGCAACAGTTCTAAGTAGAGGGTGCTAATGTTCTATAGAAATCTAGCACATACAAGTTTCTTAGGATGTTTTATTAGATATTATGCATTTTGGGTATGTTTTGCAGGATACTTTTGGATGCAATTCTGAAGAAAAAAAAAGAAAAATGAAGTTTATGGGTACGTACAAAGGAATTTTTGGGCGTATGTGCAACATACTTTGTGTATGTAAGAAAAGTATGTTAAGAAACTAAAAGTCTAAAGGCTAAGATACAGAAAAAAGCAAGACCTTCAACATAAAAAATCAACATACAGACCGCATGTTCAATATATGGACCGTATGTAGGCTTAGTATGTGTCGGGATAGAGAAAATACATAGAGTTGAAGTTCAGTTTTAGAAGCCCAGAACATACAAAGTCAACATACGGTCTGTATGTTCAATATAAGGTCCGTACATGGACATAGTATGTACAAAGATGCAAAAGTCCAGATAGTTGAAAGTCCAAGATTCAAGGGTGGCAACATACAAAGTTCAACATAATGTCCCTATGTTCTGCATACAAACCGTATGTTGACTTTGTAAGTAGCCACCGACTTTGTTTTTCCTTTTTCATTTGGGATTTGATTTTTAGGGTTTTCATGTATTCGATAAATACCCTAGTGATGTTTTGCATTAAGTTAATGCACTCTTGATACTCACAAACATATATTCTGATTTCGAGATCTATCTTTGTCTTAGAATTATTTTTTTTTAATTTTGGTTTTTAATTAAGTTGAAGTTTTGGGATTTTTAGTTGTTGATTATTTTGTGATTGTTGAATGTTTTCAAATCTGAATTCCTTTAATTGTTACACAAACATGAGCGGCTAATATCCCTTAGCTAGGGTTGTGGGAACCCTGGCTATATAACAAAATAAGGGAAGTGTTTAATACTTCTAGACTATTGTTACTACATGTATTGGTGTTCTTTCACTCTTATTGATTTCTTAATGGGTGAACATGTTAGGATCTAACCTGTATTCACTACGAACTCGAGAGTGAGGTAAAGATTGGAAAAATTAAATCACAATAGTGATTTAGAATTAATTGCCAAAATAAGCTTATATGTACTATCTTCTTAAGCCAGTTAACTCCCATCTAATCAACTAAAGACTAATAGGAGATAGTTGCAACTGGGGTCTAAGGTAAGGGTTAGTAGGAAGATACTCTGAGATCAAGAGTAGATGAGTGAAATTTACTAAATGGTGCTGAGATATAGTTGGTGATACCTATCTTACCAGACTCTACATGCGTTGTAGTTGTATAGTTGGATTGAGCACGAGAAGCTTACTGAGTTAAAAGCCAAAGGGAACAGAGTCCTAGTGTTCGTCTATGACTGAATTACAACAAGAATTGATATTAGTTACTTGTTTGATATTGTCACTTCAAACGCCCTATTTACATTCCAGTTCTACCCATTGACTACAACAGTTAAGAACCACAATTCGATGTATTCCCTTTGATTTGATCCCAACCTTTGTTGGGTTACTATAGTTGACAATGATTGCATAATCGTCAGATTGAAGATGTAGCTTGGGTGTGATCATTCATCAACAACTTTGTGCTCATTGGAGGCACCAATAACATAAATGTCAGCTCTTTTCTAGGCCTTTCGAGTATGCCACCCTCGGTTGGTGAGAGAGATCTGATCTAATAACTCTGATGTTGTCTCCCATAGAAGGCGCATGAATTTTCCACCAATAGTAGTTTTTACCAAAGCTCTGGAACTGGTATTAAGGGATCTATAGAATATTTCAAGTAAATACTTCCCTTAAATCCGGTGGTTAGGCACCATCAACAACTAAACCAAAACATGCCTTATATATCGACTAAGAATGCAACTGCCTGAAGTTATATATGTCGTCTTTTAACAGTAGCATTTTGGACGAAGGAAATAAAATGTCTAAAAACTACCTCCACAACTTGTTCGCAGTAGTGATTAATCCTCAAGGAATCTCACTAGCCATAGCGTATCTTCACCAGTTAGGCAGAATAAGAACGACATTAGTCTGACAGCTTCCTAATCTACCCCCGGTATTATGTAAGATGTCTAAATCCTAATGAAATTTATAAGGTTTATTTTTTAATCATTCATCGGTAAGCCCATAAACACACCCTTCATATTCAATAGCTAGATTATGGCACAAGTGATATCAAACTTCACATTCGGTGGCAATACAGAGGAATAATAGATCTTGTCTTAGTAAGCTCAACACCCAAATCCTCCAGAACATCATATACTGGCCAATACTAATGGGCAGGAAGTACTTGAGATGTACCCCTTCTACCTCTGCCGAGTTCTGCTCGACGATTAACTAGTGTCTCTACCTTGCCATATCTACCTCCTATGCTATACGATGAGCCTTCACATCTCTCCTCAAATTCTCAGTATTTGCCTCTGCTTATAATCACTCAGTAGCCTAATCTACTATCTCATGAGGAGGAAGGAGAGGAAAATTTTGTGGATTGTCCTGAATCCCCTCAAGATGGCCTTCACATACGTGTTTAGTCATTCTATGATTTGGCTGTAGGATTCTCTCTGGCTTAGGATTAAGTGGGAGTAAGGGATTGTCTTGACTCTTAGTTCTAGGTATACACCGACATACGCATTAAGAAGAACAAAAAATAAAACCCAAAAACTTCAAAAAATCCATAACCGTAATCCCCGACAACGGTGCCAAAATTTGATATCGCCCAAGCTATACCTTCAAAAAGATACAATTTTATCGTTGTCAAATTATAGTAACACAACTAGGTTAGGTATGATCCCACAAGGAATAGGTCGAACTCATATCTTAAATATGTTGAAGTATCCGAAAGTGCGAGAAAGTAAATGGTGGGTTTATAGTAATCAGTTAAAAGTAACTAATTAAGAATGCTTTTGGTTGTAAACATTCTAAAACAAACACTGGGACTTTATTTCGTTGGCTTCCTAACACCATACGTTTCTCACTCTCAATAAAACTATCTCACCTTCGTACGTGCAAAATCTGATAAGCTAGGTAGGGGGTTACCTTACTATCTCTTGTCTTTGATCCCAGTTTAACTATCACCTTGGGGTTCTTAAGTTATTAGACGAGGGTTGATAGCCTTAAATCATTATTGTAATCCTCTTTTCCCAATCTCGATCTCTCTTGTGAAGACGATCTCGAATACAAGCTAGTTCTTAGAGTTGGCCACCACAAAGAAAGCAATTAACTTGAAAGAAATCATAATACACGTGTAAACATCAATCTAGCCGAATCTCACACTTTCCCTACTTTATTAATCTGTTAGGGTTCCTACAACCATGGTTAAGAGAATTAGCCACTCATAGTTTTACAATAATCCATGGAGATCAATAAAGAAATCATAGAATTAATATCATAATAATTGAGAATAAAACTCAAAGTTTCGAATTGAATAATAAACCAAAAACAAAGAACAAGAGTATAAAGTGTGTAAAAATTTTGTAATAGTACGTAAAATATTACATAAAGACCCCAAGGGAATTTATAGAGTCTCCAAATAACAAATAAAACCTAACCAAAATAAAATAGAAAAGCTAAGTTGGCAGTGGTCATGCCTCTGCTAAGGAGTCATTAGGACTCATAACAACTCGTAGGCTGCTTTCATTTATCCAATAAAAAGGCCTAAGTATTTACATATTTTCACCATTTTAAGAACCGAGAGTGCCATGAAACTATGGTATATCACCGCTCCAAAAATTATGGGTTCAACTTAAGCCAATTTATAATTAACCCTTTTGGTAGCTCGGCCAACCATAGAGTGGCTTCTCCAGCCAGAGATAAGGAAAATAACCATAGTCTAATAGCATCCTAACTCATACCAGGTAAATTATAGAAAGTGTATCGCCACAAGGTTTATTAGGTGAAGGTTTGCATCAGCAGTAGAAAGGCCACTCCCTTCAAGTATAGAAGTTGTATCATAGCACTAGTAATGCGATCTTAGTCTTGAGTGCCAATGGAGGTGGAAAAATAACATTTATTTCAATTATATCTATGAAATCTACATCATTATCTGCATTCTCAAACTAAGGAACATAATATTGGGGAGGTTGTTGCCCCTATTCTTTATCTGCCTATTTTGTTCCTCAAGTGCGCCAAGTTGGCTACTTCTACTTGTCCAGCACTTTCTTCCGCTTCTGCCTACTAAAAGCTTCTTGTCTAGCATTCTCTTCAGTAACCAATCTAGCGGTGCTTTTCTCCACAGAATCCCAAATCCCATGAGTATATCCTAGATGGTTAAGAATTCTCTCATCTATAACTCTCTTCTTATAAATTTCTTGGTTAAGAACTCCATCATTAACTACTTTTTGCTAGCACAGAGAGTTCTTTAAATTTTTGGATCAAGTGGAATCATGGGATTTCCATGACTCTGAGTGTTGGTAATGCACCAGTGTGCACCTTAGAAAAAATAAAAAAAGTAAAATCAAGAAACAAAAATCAACAGCTAGACAAACTCTGTAATCGTACTCCCTAGCAATGGCCCCAAAATTTGATGTTGGCCAAATTATACCTCATATAAAAGACTAAAGCCGTCGTTGAACAAACATAAAATCAAACTAGGTTGGGATCGATTCCATAAGGAATAGGTCAAAATATCTATCTAAACAATTAGTACTCAATTCCAGTAATGCGGGTATTTGAGGACGTCAAATAGTAACAAATTATTGATTTTTTAGATTTGTAATCAATATGAGAGAGGCGCCAGAAATGTATTCCCCATAACCTCATAACTTCACAAGTCCATTGTATTATGTTTATAAAAATGACTTTAAGCCCCTATTATATGGCTATTATCAATCACATGTTATCATCTCTTGAGTTTTGCATTGATAACCCCTATCATTGTTCTCATATTAGATATCTCATTTACTGACTCAACCTAATTGAATGAAGGTTGATATCTCCAAGTCTCATTGGTATTTCTATTTTCCCATCCATTACACCTTCTTTCATTGTGATTAAGGATAAGGTGAGCTCTAATGTTGGACACCATCAGAAAGCAATCAAACTAAGAAAATGATAATTCATGCACAATCACCCTTTGAGAATCACATCGTACATTGAATACTACTTTGTTAATCTATCACGGTTCCTACAAGCCTAGTTTTTTTGGATATTTACTCATGATTTCAAGCACATAATAATAATTCTGAGAAGAAATCATAACTACAAACTTGCAAAGAAGAAGATGAAATTCATAAATCTCAATTATAATTAATACCCTAAGAATTGATGCTTGTACTTCAAAGAACAAAAATATGCCTCAAGAGTATCAAGGGAATGTAAAATGAAACAATAAACCTATTTGGAGTATTTGTACATATAAATAAAACCTATCTTGAACACAATGGAATTTGTAGAGTCGACGCTTCGGATGAAGGAAGGGGATGATCATTGGTAGACACCATGATCATCCTTTGAACACGTTAGCTGATATTATCCTTTTTCTATATTTTAAGCCTTGGGTATGGAAATTCTCAGTATTATCTCATTGTTATAAGGGACGATCTTATAATCCTCTTGTTGGCTCCACCTTACACTTTAACTATTTCTGAACTTTTCTCTCATGATCTTCAAGAAGAATCTGTTGTATCATCCAAACACCGTGGGATCCTCTTATTTAATCTTCTTCATACTTAAACTTTTTCATGCATTGTTTATAGACTTTTTCCCACTCTATTTTGACTTACACTTGCTAGAAAACAAGCAAATACTGGATTCGAACAATAGAACCTTATCACCGAAGGTGAACACTTTCTTTTTTCTATTTATCGATCATAGTACGTCTTTATCTTCTCTTTGTACATATCTAAACTTTCATAGTCTCTAAATTGGAAATCATCCATGTCTCAAATTATCACTCTAATCCAAATTTAACCTATTCAGTGCCCATAATTACCTTATGCTCAAATTTAATAGGCAAGTGGCAGGCCTTACCATACACAAGATGATATGAATATGTACCAATTAGGGTCTTGAATGTTGTTTAGTAGGCCTGTAATGCATTATCAAACTTGGTAGCCTAGTGCATTCTATTAGCATTTACTATTTTTCCAAAATAGACTCGATCTCTCGATTAGAAACCTCAACTTGCCTGCTTCACTGAGGATGGTAGGATGTTTCTACCTTATGCTCGACATCATATTTTTTAGTAGGGCTCTAAATAGATAATTGAAAAAGTGGGAACCTCCATCACTAATAATTTCCCTTGGTGTACCAAATTTGAAAAATGTGTTCTTCCTAAAAAATGTGATACACTCTTCCCTTCTTTTTTTACAGCACAACTGCTTTCACCTACTTTGAAACATAATCAACCACAACTAGAATATACTCCATATACTATGAGCTTAGAAAGGGCCCCATGAAATTAATGCCCTATACATTAAATAGATCAACCTTTAGTATTTTGGTCATTGCTCACCAGATGTTTCCTAGTATTTGGCATTGGTCACAAGCCCTTGCATAGTCATGTACGTCTTTATGAATGGTGGGCCAATAGTACCCATATCTCAATATCTTATGCGTAGTCTATGCACTAATATAATGATCCACAACTAATGAAGAATAACATACTTATCATCTCTACCTTAGTAATACATCTACGAATCAGTTTATCTGTACAAATTCAAATCAAGTATGGCTCATCCCATAAGAACTCTTTAAATTATGCATTAACTTCTTACACTACTAAAATTCTAGTTCTTAATGCATCACATCACTAACAAAATAATTAGCAAAGTCTGTAAATTATGGAATCAAATCTTACAATGCAGCCAATACCTGCTCATATGGAAAAGTATAATCTATCTCATGCTTATCCTTTAGTTTCAGCAATGCCTCTTCTTGAAGCCACAAGTGGTCATCCACTTGATTTTCAATCCTTGACCTCAAAGTCAATTTCCTATAATAGAAGTACCCAATGAATCATAATGTTGGTTTTGCATCCTACGTTGCCATAAGTTACTTAAGAGTTGTGTTGTTAATATACATAGTCACTTTCGTGCCTCACAAGTACGATTAAAGTTTCTCAAATGCAATCACCACCGCAAGTAACTCTTTTTAAGTTATAGTATAATATTGTTATGCAAGGTTAAATACTTTGATAGTGTAACAGATTGGATGTAGAATCTTCTCTCACCTTTGTCCTAGGTCTGCTCTAAGCGCCACACCACTAGCATTACATATAACCTTAAATGGCATAGATCAATCAGATGGCGCTATAATAGGGGTTGAAATCAACTTCTCTTTCAGACACTTAAATATTTTAAGGCACTCATAATATAAAATAAACTTTACCTCCTTCTCCAAATACTTGTGAAAAGGATGTATAGTTCTAGAAAAGTCTTTCATGAACCTACGATAAAACCCAACATACCCTAAAAAGCTTTGAATACCTTTCACAAAAAATGGTGGAGACAAATTTTTCAATCTCATCAATCTTTACCTAGTCAACTTCAATCCCTTTTGTGAGATCATATGACCAATCACTATTCCTTCTTTGACAGTGAAGTGACACTTCTCCCAATATAAGCACCAAGTTCCAATTATTATATCTCATGAAAACACTAAATAAGTGTGTTAAACAATCTTCAATAAAGCACAAACAACTGAGAAGTTGTCCATAAATACCTTAATAGTGTCCTTCACCATGGAAAAAATAAAGGACATCATGCAACGTAGAAAAGTTGGTGGTGCATTACACAAACCGAAAGACATTCTCTTGAAAGAAAACATTCCATATGAACAAGTAAAAGTGGTATTCTCTAGGTCTTATGGTCCAAGAAAGATCTAATTATAACCTAAATAACCATCAAGAAATAATATCATCCTCTACTAGCGATACGGTCTAACATCTGATACACGAAAGGCATCGAAAAGTGTTTTCTTTTATTCTATGCATTTAACATCCTATAATTCATGCGTACACTCTAAATAGTAATATACCATATAGGACTAAGATCATTCTTCTCGTTTGGAACCATAATGATTCTACCATTTCTTAGTACACATTAAATCAAGATCACCTATTTGCTACCGGTAATAGGGTAAACTACACTAGTATCCAACCACTTGATAATATACTATTTTCAATACCTTTTGCATAGGTAGATTAAGTTTTTGTTGATTCTCAACACTCGGAATACAATATGGCTCTATTGGATTTTGTGTATATAAATTCCATGTGGAATTCCAATGATACCAACAATCAATCTAATGGCCTTCTTGAACTTCTATAATATAGACACTAGATCCTCAATGTGTCAATCTACCAAATATGTTACAGTAATAAGTAAAAAATATTATTGGCTCCCAATAATGGATAACGGAGATGGTATGGAAGATCTTTGAATTCCAAAATAGGAGCCCCTCAATAGAAGGCCTAACTAGTATAGTCACTCTATCATTTAAATCATGACCCAACTTCTTGGATACAAAAGTGAAAGAACTCAAGCCAACAAGTGTGCTCAGCATCTCATCATAACTATCATTATCATCACCCTCAAAATTCATAATTACTGTTGTAAGTGTTTTCACTCCAATCCTTTCCTCAATAGGAGTTACTTGTGCATCCTCATCGACTGTATCAATAACCAAGTTCACGTTCATGTCCTTTGTCCACTTCAAGTATTGGTATACATTAAATGTCACTTACTTATGATTTTACCAAAACATTATCTATTTAATCACCATATCAACTAATACTAGCCAGTCACAAGAAATGGTCTTTCCAAGATAATAGGAACCTCAACTTCAACCTCACAGTCAACAATGATGAAATCAGCCCAAAAAATAATGGATGAGACCCTTATCAAAATATCACATAAAATACCCATTGGTTTCTACATAGTGCAACCCACCATGAAGAGTTTCTTTATAGTGTGGCCCACCATAAAGTGTATCATTGAAATTGATTTGAGAAACCCTAATCCGAACTATCCTGTAATACCCCATAATATTCTAAGCTTGATTAAGCTTTTAGTTGCATGCTTAAAGGGTACAAGGCTTGAAAATTTCACTATGTGTTGAGGAAATAGTCATTTTAAAGATTTTTATTTTAGTCTTTCCAACCTCAAGACATAGATTTTTAAGTTGAAACATGTTTGTGGTTGTTAAAGGTTTGTCTCAAGAAAGTTTTGGGATATTCAGACGAGCGTAAGGGTGTGTTTGGGAAATAAAAATAGTATCCCCATTGGGATAAGCCCACGGTGCCTGGTCTATTCCAGTCGGACAGAGCCCGCGGTGCCCGGTCAAGTCCACTGGGATAGAGCTCGCGTTACCTAGGCTAGTTCGTCGATCTGGATCCCGTATCGCCCCCTCGCTGATCCATCCAACCCTTTGACCTTTAAGCTAAGGGGCATTTGAGTTATTTCTCTCATCATATTTCATTGATAATAAGATTTAGGGCTTTCAAAAAGGGCATTATTTTCCCCTTTAACCTTAAAATCAATTGTAGAAACCCTCCTTCCTCCCCAGAACAAAAATTTAAGCTCTTTTTTCAAGAAATTAAGAGTTCAGGCTTCCAATTCAAGGAAATCTTTAAGAATTCAATCATTGAGGTATGTGGGATGTTTATCCATGGGTCCCTTTCACCCTTGGAGATCAAACACCCTCTTTTGGTTTAATTTAAGAGTTTATACATGTTTAAGATGAAATAATTCCATGAATATCTTATTAATTCAATTACATGTTATGTTTACAAGTGTTTTCAAGTGGAATGAGTCATATCATGTTTTGAGTGTTGCAATCCCCATGTCAAGTTCAATAGATTTCATGATAATGCCCAAATTATAAATTTAGCCATGTAATCATATTGTTTCCACATGTTTATGACATTCCCATGTTCAAGTTTATGATCTTCACATATTTGATGAAATGTATATGTTTTGGGTTTTGCATGATGATCCCATATTACTGTTTTAAAAGCTTATTGTTGTAAGTTATGGTTATTCAGTGCTGGCGGGTTATGAACACCTGATACCTATGTGTTTTACATGACTTCAGATCTTTCAAGTAATGATTTTAATTAAACCATACATATTACCATTTACTCAATTTTCATGATCATGATGAGCAATGTTAGTTTTCATGTTCAGTGAATTTAGTTTAGTTCAGTAACAATGTCAGTTCAGCTGGGGGAGGATTTAGTACCAAATGAATCCAGGAAAGGGGGATCACCTGCCTGTAGAGGGTATGACCCTTAGTATCAATCCTTGAGTTATAGAACTATATAGCCAGTATGGGTTTGATATGTCCACTTTCCAGTTGAGGGTTGACACATATCTCATAAGAGCACTTGTCAATAGAGAGTGACTCTTTAGTCCTTTGAGACACCAGTTTAGTGGATAAACACAACTAGTCACAGTACTCGTGATATGATAATGACACCCTTCCAGCTGGGGTTCAGGTTGTACCGTGATTAGCTCAGATTGGGGCATGTCGGATATATGATACCTCCCACAGTTTTAGAAAGTATTTTTGTGTATCTCAGTTTAAGTTTGCTTGACCAAGTGGACAAATTTCCAGTTAATCAGTTATACAGATTTCAGTCTTTCAGTTTACAAATTATTTCAAAAATATGTTTATGCTTGGTCTTGCATCCTCAGACATTATATGTTCCTGCATTCATGCTCAGTTACCCATGCATTATAGCCAAACCTTATCTTATATACCAGTATATTTAAAATACTGACGGCCTACTTTTCTTTGTGCTATGTTATCTTATAACTTAGGTTCGAACGTTTAGTTTCTTGACCATTCTTAGATAGCTCAGCGTTACTCAGCAGCAGCAATGGTGAGTCCTCATCTGTTGAGGATATGATTCCTCTATTGCAGTTATTTCAGAATTTCCTTATGTCCGATCAGTTGGAGTTAGTTGGTGGCTTGTCCCATCAACTCCTTATGATGTTTAGAGGCGTTCAGACAATCAGTTAGACAATTAGTTATTTTTTCTGTGTTTATCAGATATTGTATAAATGTTCTTATTGCGCATTTTCAATACTTAGTCTTACATCATCTTATCAGTTTACCTTTCGTATATGTATTGTATTACTATTTTGTTCAGTGTTCACAACAGGTACCAGTTCATGGGTTAGTTTGTGGTCACTTACGACCGTAAGTACCATTATCGTGACCAGGGGGTAGCCTCGGGTTGTGACATGTCTATAAACTACTAGTGGCATCAGATTATGTTAGCACCCAAGTCACACAAAGCTTTATTAAAATTGAATGACCCAATATTACATGGAATTGTGAAAGCTTCCAAATCTTTCTTCTTCTCAACTAGAGACCGAAAAGTTATCACACTATAATGGTGCACATTATCGATGAGCTTAAAACTCATAGGCCTCTTCTTTGTCACCAAATCCTTTATAAACTTTTCTAACCTGACATTTGCTTAAGGGCCTCAACTAGAGAGATAGTCATCGACAATTCTTTCATCGTTGAGATGAACGTGTGATACTTTTTCTCTTAAATCTTAGTTTTATTCTTTGTGGAACAAAAGAAAGAGGTTGTGGAATGCGATTCAATACTTGTGAGACCTTATTTTTCTTCCCTTTTTTAGCCTTATCCTTTTTTTCAACAACTAGAGGCTTTTCAGATGTAATCACATCATCAACTAGACTTTTAGAGTCAACTATTTTATCAACATCGACAATCACTGGATTGATATCATTCTCAATAACCACGGGTATAGAAGGATTGGCGGTCATCTTACTGATCTTAGTAGTAATAGCCAAGCAATGACCATTATGTTGTAGATTTTGAATGGTGTTGCTTGGAAGTGTAATTTACTGACACTGGTTCACAATAGCTAAGAACTACTAAATTGCTGCTCAAGTTGTTTAATGGTTGTAGTGTGTGACTTGACTTTCTAAATCATCCCTAAAATATCTACTTTAATTTGCTTATCACAGATTTCATTCTTTTTTATCACTTTCATAACTTTTGTAAGCATACCTTTCATCCTTGAATTACTTGAATAAGCATTGCAGCTCCTAGATGGAACATAGAGGCCATTTCTATCTTTGTAGTCATCCTTTCTCTTCCAATCACAATCTCTACTTCTATCTTTGTAGTCATCCTTTCTCTTCCAATCACAATCTCTTACCCTACTCTCTTCTATTTACCAGGCATGTTGTAGTTGTTATCCTTGTTGTAGTTTTGGACTTAATTTTTTTGCCCAGAGTTCTAATTTTATTGATTAGACCCTTGGATATTTTCTCAAAACCCCACCACCTGATTATCTAGATGTTTATCCTCATTCTGAGAATTAGAGTCATTATGTCTAGGTGACTTACCTTGTGAACCAACTGCATTTACAATTTTTGCCCTTGCTGCTATAAATTATTTTGTGAATAACCTAAATTTAGTCCTCAACTATGCTAACTCCCGTACAATAAAATTGCCAAGCGTTTGTTGTTCTATTAATACTCCAATCATATAAATTTTGGTGGTCATGGCAGCCTCACCAATGTGCCAACCCCCATTTGTTTTAGCGTCCAATCTAGAATCTCAGAAGCCTGCTTCAAAGTTAAAGTCATTAGCTCCACCAGTGACACTGTCTGCTATAACCTAATTATTTACATTCAAACTTCTATAGAAGATCTCAAGCAAATTATGGCCAGATATTTGGTGTCGTAGAATATATGCAGCTGTCATGACCCAATTTATGAGTCGATATGAGAATATCAATACCTATATTTCACCATTGTGCTTTGGATCCAAAAATCACCTCAAAAACCTCTTGTGGGTGCCACTTATGAAAATTATCTTTTTTGAAACCAAGATAATTTGGGGCAACCATGGGTGCCACTTATGAAAATTATCTTTTTGAAACCAAGATAATTTGGGGCAACCAACAAAAATCACCTCAAAAACCTCAAAATCATTACCCTAAATGGGTGAAAACCAAGATAATTTGGGGCAAAAATCAAGCCATAAAGATTTTGAGGTTTTGAGCAGTAAATCAAGAAATCTTACCAAGAAAAGGGTGTATTATTACCTTAAATCGAAAGATAATTGAGAAAATAAATGTTAATCTATCTTCCCAATCATCAATAAGCTTCAATCTAAAGTTCTCACAATTTTTAGGCTTCTTAGCTCCTAAGCAACTGATGATATTGGCCAAAATTGTAGAAAATAGGTCATTTTATACCCATTCCAGGTCCTCAGCAGTAGCTATCGTGACCTGCTACCTCACGATTGCACCATATCTTGCCTACCACATAAGTCATGATTGCGGCATCTCCCTGGCATTGCGAGTCACAATCATGATCCACAGTGCCACTGTTGTGGTGCACAAGATTTTCCATGTCCGAATGAACTTCAATCAGGTGCCCGGGATTCGTTAAAAATCCTGTATACATTAATAAACTATGTATGCACATGAAATTCGAAGTCTCAATTTTGAAGGCCCTTTCAAATTTTCCATTTGAGGTCGTTTTGACCAAATATAAGTCCCACACCCATATTACATTTCCTTAACTTTCTGACAAATAGGTTAAAATAAGCTCAGGTGCCTCAGTCCTAGACCTAAAGGTCTACCATCCTAAAATCAACTTTCAGGAGATGTTGGTGTAGTCAAAATTTTCATATGAGAGTATTTTGGTGAAGTTTTTGCCCAGTGGCCAATCAAAACCAATGAAGACTTCAAAATAGGGAAATAGATCTAAAAAATAAATGAACTTCCCGATTACCGAACTCTCAGTCCCAGCAAGTCATAAATGATTTGGCGCAGCTATGCAAAAGCTCTAATGGCGAAAATAAGTAGAAGTATGGAAAATAACCTGAAGGGTAATTACAATATCCACTACTAAAGGAACTTTCGTCTAAAAATGTAAAGGATAGAATGTACTTGAAGTTTCAAACAGGTTAGGATACTGGGACCGCATCTCGCTCTCAATCTCCCAAGTTGCCTCCTCCACTAGGCGGTGCCTCCACTAAACATTAACTACAGGAATCTCCCTAGTACGCAATCGCCTGACATCACTAGCCAAAATAAGCACCGACTCTTCTACAAAGGTCAAAAACTCATCTAACTGGATTGAGTCCGATCTAAGCACATGAGATGGATCAGGAATGTATTGCTTCAACATAGAGACATGGAAAACTGGATGAACAATGGCAAAACCTTGAGGTAAAGCTTATTCATAGGCTACCTCACTAACTGTGTAAAGAACTTAAAAGTTCCAATATATCTGGAACTGAGCTTTCCCGCCTTCCCGAATATCATTATACTCTTTCTTGGCAATACACGGAGGATTACATGATCACCAACTCCAAATCTCAATGAACGAAACCTATGGTCTTCATAGGCCTTCTTCCTACTTTGAGCTACTCTCAACCTATGCTTAATTACCCTGACTCTATCCAACGACTCCTGAAGTAAATTAGTACCATGGGGCCTAAAATTAGAACTCTCAAACTATCCACCTGGAGAACTACATCTCCTACCATACAAATCCTCAAAAGGCACACTCTCAATACTCGAATGATAACTATTGTATATGCAAAATCTTCCAACTGTTACACCTAATGGTATCCAAAATCCATAACATATGCTCAGAGCATATCCTCAAGCATCTGAACGGTACTCTCCGACTGACCATCCGTATCAACCCAAAAGACATCTCTAAGGACTCATAATGACCATAACGGGTCTTAAAAGTTAACTTTGGGATATCCTCAGCCCAAATCCTCAACTAATGGTAACCATATCTCAAATCAATCTTAGAAAACTCTATCTCACCCTGACTCTGGTTAAATAAATCATCAATGCGAGGTATAAGATAATAGTTCTTCATCGTCACCTTATTAAGCTTCTTATAATCAATATACATATGCACAGATCCATCATTTTTCTTTAAAAATAATACAAGAGATCCCCAAGGGGACAAACTCGATCTAATAAAATACTTACCAAGAAGATCCTGAAGTTGAGAAATCAGCACCTTAAGCTTGGCAGGAGCCATATGGTAAGGTGCCTTAGAAATAGGTCTGGTGCAAGGATCGAGATCAATAGAAAACTAAATATCACGAACAGGGGAAATACTAGAAAGATCGGTAGGGAACACACCAAGAAACTCTCAAACAACAAGAACAGAGTCAAGCGACGGACTCTCAACACTAGTATCACAAATATAAGCAAGGTAAAACTCGCAACCCCTGGAAATAGGCCTCTAAGCATAAATGTAAAGAATAATCCCTGTTGGTTCGCAACAACCCCTCCCTACTACACAACTGGGGGTACACTGAGCATGGCTAAAGTAATAGTTTTTTTCCAAATAATCTATGACCGTATGATAGTCAGATAACCAGTCCATGTCTAGAATAATATCAAATTCACCATATCTAAGACAATAAAATCAGTATAAGCATAAATATCTCTAAAAACCAAAACATATTATCTGGAAACTTATTTCATTACTAAAGAATCACCCATGGGAGTAGAAATACACAATGGCACAGATAATAAATCAAAATACAATTCCAACTATGGTGCGTAATAAGTAGATATATAAGAATAAGTGTATCCTATATCAAGTAAAGCTAGGGTCGAGTGGCATCACACCAAAATCATACCTATAACAACATTTGAAGTCTCAACCTTAGGTCTAGCAGGTACTACATACAACTAACCACCCACCACCTGGCTGGGCACCTAACTGACCTTCTATCCTTCCTACCTGAGAACCTCCTCGAGTACCCAAGAAACCACCCCTGTGACCATGAGAACCACTTCTAGTGTAGGGATAAATACTCTAAAAGGGGAAGCGCCCTGAGCTAAAACAACAATCGCCCCATGACTAGGGCACTTATGTGATAGTGACTAGGAGATCTACAAGTATAACAAGAGCCCTGAGCTAAACCAGAACCAAAAGATCTGGTTGACCCAGTATAACTACCATTAAGAAAATAACTAGAAGATGAACCCCTCGAGTACTAACTGCCACACTGACCAGGGTGGTCTCTGGAACTAGACTAACTTTCTTTAGTAAGCTGAAGTGTTACCTGAACTGATCGACTAAGATGACTCTGAGGCTGATAGGACAAATGCAAAGAATACCCACTATGCAAACTATTATCTCTGAATTGGGAACTACTATGGTTTCCCTAAAAATGCCCTGATATTTAGGCCTCTTATTATTTCCTCCTTGAGCCTCAACCCTCTGATAAAGCAATAAACTCTCTCATATGTAGTGTCTAGGATAGAAGTTACATGCCTAGTCAACTCATAAAAATGAGCCTCATACTCTGCAATTATCATGAAAACCTGCTCAAATATTAAGAACTGATCCCTCAAATGATCTCTAACGCTGAGAAGCATGTAATTCTCTATAAATATCTTGAAGAGTTAAGTCCATTATAAAAGAGAAGATCCAGCTGGTCTAGAATCCATATAACCTCTCCACTAATATCGAGCAACTAAGTTTAACTAAAATATGGTGGAATCCACCCCACGAGTCTCAACAAGGATGAAATTATGAAGCTTATCCTCACTAGTAATCATAAACTCATATCCATCCTCTCCTAAAGCACCAGAAAACCTATGCAAAGTCTTATCTCAAAAATCAACCCAACATCTTTTGCTCCTCGAAAGACATACCAGGTTGAGCAACCACTGGTTGATCAACTATCAACTGAGCAACTACCGATGTAGGTGGAACCTCAACTATAGGAACCACAAATACAAGTTATGCCCTGGCCTCGGTACCACTTTGATTAGTAGACTATACACTATCAGACAGCATAATATAAACTATAACTAAAAGTTAAACCATTGTATCTCTAAGCACTAAAGGGGAAATAAACCCTAGTAGGGCCTGGGCTAGTCCCTGGCCTACCATTGGATAGGGCAGATGAATCTCTGGCTCAAGAGCAGAAATAAAACCTGGGAAGACGGCCTATCCTAGCCCCTACATATTATGTGATTGTCCACAACTCTAGATCAACCACGAATAGGAGTAGGATCCCTAGGTTTGATCTCGTGATCCTCGTCTTGTGTAGCGGTAACACGTGTCTCGGCCATCTACCAAAGAGTAAAGTTAAGGGAGTTTTTCTAAAAACCAACTCAAAATCTTAGCATGATATGAGTGAAAGAAGTGAAGAACTTTTAAAAATTTCTCATAGCCTTCCAAAGATAGGAAATGAATGTCATTATTCCGTTCGACAGGACTCTACTATACACTTGCCCTTATACCAACAATACTGGTGAAATATCGCTCTGATACCAATTTGTCATGATCTTATTTATAAGTCATAATTGCACCTATTAAATCCTGCCAGTAGGTTAGCCAAACTATAACTGCAAGCTAACATAATGGCTTAATCCGTTAGGAAATGCCTATCATAAGCAAAATTTAAAAACACTATTTACAAATAAGCAAAGTGTTTAAATAGATAAGACAATCAATATAAGATACCATTCCACAACCTGGTAGAGCCAGTACAAGAGTATCCACTAATAGAAATACAACCCAAGTATCTAGGGTGGTTAATACATTTGTCTTAAATATAAAAGACTTAGTATAAAAAGATAGAAGAAAATGGGCGACTCACACTCTAGAGCTCACCCTATCTCCGGATATCAAAAATGCACAAACATGAATAAATAGAGGCAACTTGTACTCAGATCTACACCAAAAAGGTACAGAAGTATAGTATGAGTACCAAAATAATAGGTACTCAGTAGGCATCATTAGCCGATTGAGCTAAATCATGATATAAGTATTATAAAATGCAAGATAGCATAACTAAATTAAGATACAAAAATAAACCTGAATCATATCAAATATTGTTTTACATAATGAGCAAATAACAAGAATAATAACATAATATACATAATATCACACAAACAATCATAAATTTCAAAATTGGCACCCATATGCCAATTGGTACAAAAAAGTAATAACTCGTTATAGACTCCCATACGCCTAGAGAGTACACTCAACCATAGAATAAAGTAATCAACCAATATTATAATTAACCGCCATCATCATTTAACCATCACTCCATAATTTACCTATATTACATAATGTTACCATCATTTAACAATCTCATCATCATTACTCACTATCCACCATTTATTAGTTAACCATCTCTTATTAACTAATTCATTTAATAACTAGTGATCATATAAACTCTAGTCATCAATTATCAACTAACCATCATTTTTTAACTAACCATTTCACCACAAAAGTCCATTTATGTCATGCTACATCATAATCATACCCCCATTTTTCAACTTAATCAAATTGCTACCTCCAATCTCACAATCCGATATCATCAAATCATAGAAAGTCTACTGTTATAGTATAATTTGCATATTCAGATTCGAATTAATAAATATAATTTTCTACCTTTAATCTCACATTCTGATATCATCAAATCATAGAAAGTATACCGTTATAGTATAATTTGTATGTTCAGACTCTAATCGATAAATATAATTAATAGCCAAACTTGAACAGGTAAATATTCAATAGTCGAACTCGAATCAGTAAATATTCAATAGTCGGACAAGAATCGATAGATATTCAATAATCATAACCAAACCAACAAATATATCATTAATGTCATAATTATCATCGAAACTTAAATCGAGGATATATATAATAAACATCATAATCATCTTTATGACTCAAACCAAATATATATACATATAATCAATATCATGGGTAGTATCATCAATAGCATAAATAATAGCAAAATCAATAAGTGTCATCCCTCACTTAACCAACATAACCATCATGCATCAAGATTTCTTAATATTACCATAATTTACATTTCCTAGGGTCTAATAAGCATAACAATTTTACCAAAGATAGCATGTGTCATAGCCTAAAATGGGTTAAGAGTCCATTTATAATCCTCAAGTTCATATTTAGGTAAAATTTTACCCGAACTAGGCTTAAGGTATCTAATATCCACTTTTAGATGCTAACAAGCCTCAAATAGCCCTAAGATAAAAAAAAATTCACCTAATTATGAGCAACAACGTTAATTATGCCTTATTAATTAATCTAAGAAATTCTTATTCTAAACATGAGGAATGAAGTCCAGTCCACCTAAGGCATAAGAAAACAAGCTAAGTGTTCAACTCTACGGTGTTAATATGGCCTAACCGGTCCAACTATCCAAAGTCTTGCATTTTATTAAACCAAAACCTAAATCCCCATCTCAAATATAACACAACATTATAAGAATGTTATGAAATAGCTCTATCTAATGAGGGATAAACCTAGCCTACCTCGAAGCCGAAGAAAGCTCAACAAACCGCTAAACCATTAATTTTCCCTTTTGAGAAGCCTTCTCAAGATGTCATGCTATCAAAAACACTTTCTACTTATCATTACAAGCATATTGATACCCATATTGCACATTACGCTTTGGGTTCAAAAATTACCTCAAAAACCTCATGTAGGTCCCACTTATGAAAATCATATTTTCAAAATTAATAAAACATTAATATAAGCTCAAGGAATCATTGCCCTCAAAATGGGAAAAAACCAAGCTAATTTGGGCTAAAATTAAGCCCTAAATATTTTGAGGTTTTGAACAATAAATCAAGAAATTTCACCAAGAAAAGGGTGGGTTCTCACCTCAAATCAAAAAATAATCATGAAAATAAATGTTAAATAGCTTTCCAATCACCAATAGGATTTAATTTTAAGTTCTCACACTTTTTGGGGTGAAGTAATGAATAAAAGCCAAAATCATAGAAAAGGGGTCCTATTATATCCAGTCTAGGTCCTCAGCAGTCGTTATCGCGACTTGCTGCCTCGTGATTACACCATATTTTATCTTAGATTGCGATATCTACCCTGCACAGAGAGTCACAATAAAGGTCAGAAGTATCGCTATCACGGTGCACCAAAAACCTAGTGCGCCTTATTTTTTAAGTCTAAAATAGACTTTAACTGGGTTGTCGGGATTCATTCAGAATCCTGTATATGCAAATGAGCTATGTGACCACACTAAATTCAACGTCTCATATATTATTGATCTCTTGGATTTTTTATTTGAGATTATTGTGACCAAATATGGGTCCCGCACCTATATTTGATTTTCTCAATTTTTTGACCAATAGGTCAAAATGAGTGTGGGTGCCTTGGGACAAGAAAAAGGGTATACCTAGACTAAAATCGACATTCCAAAGTTGTGGGTACAGTAATAATTTACATATAATATCGTTTCACTGAAGTTTTTGTCCAGTGGCCATTTAGGACCTACGATAACTTCAAAATGGGAAAATGGCTCTAAAAAACAAATGATCTGCCTGATAACCTAACTGTCAGTACTAGAAATTCATACATGACTTGGGACAGTTATGGAAAATATCTAATGGACAAAATAAGTAGAAATATGAAAAATGACCTGAAGGGTCATTACAACAACATTTTCCTAAAATACGACCAAGTTTAATTTAACATTTTCTAATGTAACTGCTTGAATTTATAAATCTCATATTTCAACTACAATATTCTAGAAAGTTGTAAAAATTGCTCCAAAATTTTTGTCTTTAACTCTTGATAATTGGTGATTGACCCTTTTAGTAGGTCGGTCAACCATAGAGTAGCTACTCCATCTAGAGAGAAGGAAAACAATCACAGTCTAGTCTCATATTGACTCATACCAGGTAAATTAAAGTAAATACAAATCCCTACAAAGTTCATCAGATAAAGTTTTGCATCCATATTAGAATTTTTTGTAAATAATTCCTTCAAGTATAGTAGTTGTATCATAGTACTAGTGATGTCAAACTTAGTTTTGAGGAGCAATGGCGGTGGAACAATAGCACCTGTTTCAATCGCCTCTATAAAGTCTAGATCATCATATGCTTTATCAAACTAAGGAACATAATTATGGGGAGCCTGTTTCCCTTATTCCTTCTTTGCTTATTTTGTTCTTAAAGTGCAGTCAAGCGAGTCATTTCTACTTGTGTAGCCTTTTCTTCCCTAAATACCTGCCTGGAAGCTTCTTATCTAGTGTTCCCTTCAGTAACCAATCCAGTAGTAGTTTTCTTTGCAGTCTCCTAAAGCCTATGAAGATATCTCATGGTTAATTCAGAATGCCCTCATCTATAATGCCCTCATCTACAATGCCCTCATTATGAACTCCTTGGTTATGAACTCCATAGCTAAGAATTTTTCTTCTAGCTCTAAGAGTCCTATAAATTTTTGGATGAAGTGGGATATTAAGGATTGCCTTGACTCCGAGTATTGGGCATGCATCGGTGTGCACTTTAGAAATAACAGAAAAGGTAAAATAAGGAAATAGAAACCAAAAATTAGACAAACACAATCAATCAACTTTGTAGTCATAGTTCTAGCAACGGTTTCAAAATTTGATGTAACCAAAATTACACCTCCAATTGAAGTATAAAGTGATCGTTGATAAAATATAGAACCCACCAAGGTTGGGGTCGATCCCATAAGGTATATATTGGAATATCTATCAATATGTCTGTCTAAACAATTAGTTAACAATTTTTAGTAATGTGGGTATTTGAGAACATCAAATATTAATAACTTGTGATTTCAATGGATTTGTAATTAATATGAGAGAGGCACTAGGATTGTGTTCCCTATAACTTCATAACACCATAGGTTTATTTTATTTGTGTTCTCTATTCACTACAAAAAAATAGGTATAATTTTGGGGGTTTATTTACGGGGGTTATTTTAACCCCTGCAAAATAATATTAAATATGGGAATTGAAAATGTACCACTAAAAATTATATAATTTGCGGGGGGTTTAACCGCCGCTGTCCATCAAAAAAATATCGCCAAAAATTATATAATTTGTGGGGGTTTTAACACCCGCTACCCATTCCCAAAAAAATACCGCTCCAAATTATATAATTTACGGGGTTTTAACCCCCGCTATTCATAAAAAAATAGCGCTAGCTAAAACAGTATTTCCCCTTTTTCCCCCTAAAATATTTGTCTCTCTCTCATTTTCCCCAAAATATTTCTCTCATTGCTACTTTATGGAGGGAGGTAAGCACCGAACATTGCTACCTTATGAGGGAGGTACACTGGCCATTATACACAGTGAGAGGTCTTTGATTAGCGATTTCGTCCCCAGCTCCGATTGACTCTTATCCATTATTTAGAGTGAGTTTTCTATTTCTCTAATTTAATGAATGTCATATCAGTTATGCCCAATTGGTTGGGATTCCCCAAAATTCCTTATCAGGTGGTACTGATAATTCCCCAAAATTGCTTTAAAATAGTTTGATGTTGCTCTCTCTAATATTTTTTTTGGTAATTCCACCCGATAATATCTTTTATTTTATGTATACTCAATGAAGGTAGCAGATGTTTTCAATCAAGGAAAACTTGTCCCAGAGGAAGTTATATTTGGTTTGTTGTCAAAAAGGTTAGAAGAAGGATATTGCAGGGGTGAAAGTAGATTAAAATAGTATTAGTTTCAAGTTATAATTGGTAAGAAGATCATAAATTTCCATGTTAATGGTATGGAGGGAATTTTTAATGAGGAGTACGTGAAAGATTATGGTTTTATACATTTTAGGGAAGATTATTCACTTTATTGTGATCTATATCATCTCGGTTACAAGTTAGATTTTCTTAATGGGGCAAAATATACCCACAAAGAAATAACTTATGGATACTTATAGACAAGGAATTATTATTGAAGATGTATATAGACAAACAGTTGTTATAAGGTCTTATGAAGTTGGTCCTGATAAAGTTGCTACTATTGAAAGTATCCTTAACTTACTTTAGTTGATCATATTTTTTTTCATTTCAGTATTT
This sequence comes from Capsicum annuum, assembly GCF_002878395.1. Lineage (NCBI taxonomy): Eukaryota > Viridiplantae > Streptophyta > Magnoliopsida > Solanales > Solanaceae > Capsicum > Capsicum annuum. The sequence continues at coordinate 100,540,752 of NC_061116.1, read as the reverse complement.
TGAGAGTTATTAATGTTTGTTTGACTTGAATAAATAAGGACAAATAGAGCGACATGTATAGTGAGGATTAGTATAACTGACTCTGACTTGTTTATGATTTAGGCATTATAGTCTGGCGTTGTTGCTGTAGTATTAAATGGAATGACATGTATAGTGAGGATTCATATTGCTGACTCAGACTTATTTTTTATTGATGCCTTGTAGTTTGATGTTGTTGTTGTTGTTGTACTAAATGGGACCACATAAACAGTGAGGATTCATATAGTTGACTCTGACTTATTTGTGATTAATGCGTAGTATTCTGACAATATTGTTGTACTATTAAAGGGAATGGCATGTACATTGAGGATTCACATAGCTGACTCTGACTTGCTTGTGATTTAGGCTTAGTAGTTTTACGTTGTTGTTGTTGTACTACTTTTTCTAATTTGTTTACTTCTTATGTTCTGGAAAGAATAATACATAAACTTGTTAATAATACATTGAACATAAATTTTACTATTCTTGTCTCAGGCTTGTTCAAAGAGTCATGTTTATTTTCAAATGATTGATGATGAACAGATGTTGGAAATTACATACACTTCTGGTTTATTCCTGTAGGAGATTCTGGACAAAACCTTGGACATAGATTCTGGTTTATTTCATTATTAAGTTCTTGTAATACCATTGCTTTTCTTTGGGACTTTGGATTATTTTACTTGAGCCAAGATCTATCTTGAGGTGAATCATAATTTGAAGGTTAGCTTCTTCATTCTTTTATTGTGTAATTGGGATATGCTTATTATGTTATGTTTTATCTATGCGTGGTTAATCATGATAGGTGAGTGGAACCAAAAGCTTTTGTTAAGGAGAGTGTTTATATTAGTATTGCACTTGTAGTTTCTTGTCTTTTGATTTCTTTGACTATCTATAGGTGTTCCCGTTGCTCTGAACAAGGTTTCATTTTGATTATTGCATAACTGGGAAGTGCTTATTGTGTTATGTTTTAGCTATGCTTGGTTAATCAAGATAGGTGAGTGGAACCAAAAGTTTTTATTAAGGAGGGTGTTTATATTAGCATTGCACACATGGTTTCTTGTCTTTCAATTTCTTTGACTATCTGTTGGTGTTCCTGTTGCTCTGAACAAGGTTAACTTTATTTCCATTATTATGTAACTGGGATGTGCTTCTTGTGTTATGTGTAGCTATGCTTGGTTAATCCTTAAAAGTGGAACTAGAAGCTTTTGTTAAGGAGGGTGTTTATATTAGTATTGCACTTGTAGTTTATTGTCTTTCGATTTCATTGACTATCTGTTGTTGTTCTCTTTGCTATGAACAAGGTTAGCTTCATTTCCATTATTGTTTAACTATAATGTGCTTGTTGTGTTATGTGTAGATATGGTGGATTAAATAGTGATAGGTAATGTACTTGTTGCAGCACTTGAGAAGTCCTCCGTATTTCTTTCTTTTAACAAGAATGCAAAGTTGGTCTTTCCACTAGTTAAGGCATTACTTAAAGTAACACTTTTACTTTGGGGCTAATGACCATGTAAACCAATATTTACCATTCTTGAACTTAGTAAATAATACTTGTATATCATAACATTACCCTAGTTGTACTGCCTTAGTCAACATTGTTATTTACACTGTGATTCAATCATTGGGTTTTGAATTGTGTGCAATTAGTCCAAAAATTTCTTAGCTACCAAATAAATAGACGTACCAGTTCTGCTTTTAAGGGAGAAGATTTGCCATCATTATTAATTAATTATGGTTGTTGAACTTGTTTTCTATGTCTGTAAAGTTAATCTAGTTTTGGAAAAGTTGACTCAGACATCATAATTATATGTTATAGTAATTTTTCATAAGATATTTTGTTATGTATATTCTTTGTTATAGTTCATTAATTTATTTATTTTCTACTACATTTACTTTTCTTCTTTATGAAATTTTATAGGTGATATTTAGCATATTCATCAAATTCTTCAATGTATAGATCTTGGATTGGAATGCCAAGGAACACACCAGAGTATTTTCTTGGTTTGAATCAATTTCTAGATTTTGCATTTACCAATGGAGCTATAGGAGATATAATAAAGTACCCATGTCCTATATGTGGTTTTAAAAAGTGGCAAACAAAAAAGTGGTGTTTCACCATTTGATGAATAAGGATTTCCCTAAACATTACATCACTTGGGTTGTGCATGTGGAAATAAATGTTTTGCCTAATTCCAGAAACATAGAGATCACTCAACATGCACAACCTTTAAAATTCCTATTGAATTATTGATTAATGAATCATTTGGGGGTTTAAGGCATGAGGGTATTGATGTAGGTCCGTCACAAACAGCGGGAGAATAAGAAACTATACATGATTTATCTGATTCAAATAACAAAGATTATTTTAAATTACTTAAAGATGGAATTAAAGATTTGTATGAAGAATCCAAGTACTCAAAGTTGCAATTTTTATTAAAGTTTTATCACATAAAGTGTTTGTCTAGGTTAAGTGATAAGGGAATGACTATACTGCTAGATCTACTAAGGGATGTATTTAAATTTGCAAAGATCCCTATATCTTTTTATAAGGCTAAGAAAATCATTAACAAGTTGTGTCTTGATTATATCAAGATAGATGTTTTCCCAATAAATTGCAAGTTGTACTGCGAAGATGATGTTAATATAGAATCATGAAAGTATTTTCACACTTCTAGATGGAAGCCCGAGAAGGATAGCAATCTTGATCATGCTCCAAGTACAAGTAAGAAACAAAAAAGAAGCAATAGAAGCCTGCAAAAGTTTTGCGCTACGTTTCATTAAAACTAAGATTACAAAGATTGTTTATGTGCTCTAAAATTGCAGAGCATATGAGATGGCATACATAGGATGGTAATAAAGATGGGATCTTAATGCACCTGCGAGATAGTGAAGCGTGAAAAAGGCTTGATACAAATTATCCTGAATTTGTTTCTGATCCTCGAAATATTCAATTAGGAGTAGCTAGTGATGGTTTCAATCCTCTTGGAGAAATGAGTACTAATTATAGCTTTTGGATAGTGGTTTTGTTTCCATACAATCTTCCTCCTTGACTGTGTATGAAGCAACCAAATTTTATCCTCTCAATGATCATTCCAGGTCCACGTACACTAGGGAATAACATCGATGTATATCTACAACTACGTATTATGAAGTTGAATGAGTTATTGAGTGAAGGTGTGGATACTTTTGATTCATCAAAGAATGAATGTTCAAAATGTGAGCAACACTTATGTGGACAGTTAGCAATTTTCTTATACTTCATATTTTATCTGGTTGGAACACGCATACTGGTCTTACATGTCCTTTTTGTAATTTTGATGCAGAGCCTTGTCAACTTTGTCGTAGTAGAAAGTGGTGTTTTATTTGCCACCGTCGATTCTTGGAAAGAAATCATAAATTTAGACTGATGAGACATCATTTTGATGGAAATGTGGAAGAGAGGGCCCCTCCAAAGAAGTTATTTGGGTCAAAAATTTTGTAGCAGGTGAAACATATCCATGTCACATTTGGAAGACAATCAGAGTTGCGGAATAGAAAAAGGGAAAAGAATGTTGAGGAAGATGCAACTCATCAATGTAATAAAAAACCATATTCTTTGATCTTTCATATTGGGAGTTTAATCTGTTGACTCATAATTTGGATCCGATGCATATTGAAAAGAATGTGTTTGACAATGTTATATACACTTTGTTAAATTATAAAGAAAAGTCAAAGGATCATGCTAAGGCTCAAAGAGATCTATAAGATATGGGCATAAGGCGTGATCTTTGGGTTGGCGAGAATGATGAGTGCAAATTTGTTTCATTTGCAATTTCAAAGAACAAGAAAGTGGCCTTCCTAAAGACATTAAAGAATATCTCAGTGCCGGAAGGTTATTCAATTAATATATCTCGTCGTATTGATTTGAATGAAAAAAAATTGGACTAAAAAGCCATGATTTTCACATTCGTATGCAACAGTTATTACCCATAGAAATTCGCAATGTGCTTCCAAGACAGGTTGTTGCAACTTTGGTTGAGTTTTCTTTCCTTTTTAGGCAGCTTTGTTTGAAAATTTTAAGTCTTGTAGACTTAAATAAGCTACAAAATCAAATTGTGGAAACTCTTTGCCATTTAGATATTTTGTTTCCTCCATCATTTTTTACTGTAATGATTCATCAAACTATTCATCTAGTTGATGAGGTAAAAAAGGTGGACCGATACATTATCGTTGGATGTATTCTGTTGAAAGGTAAGATATTCGTTATTCAAAATCATTTAAGTTGATTTTGCAGTAATATTTCAACATAAATGCTTTGTCTTACAATTAATATTTTTTGGTATAGATTGTTGGGCCATTTCAAGTCCCTTGTAGAGAACAAATCACAACCAAAAGGTTCCATAGTTGAAGGCTACATAGTAGAAGAAGCTCTTACTCTTTATTCTCGTTATTTGAGGAAATTAAGTCAAGGTTAAATCGACCTAAACATGTAAATGACGAACCAAGCGAAAATGAGGCTTCTGAAAAGTCAAGTATGTTCCCTCAATAAGATAAGCATGTTAGAGGCTTTGTAACAGAATCACTGACTCATTTGGAGAAAATATAAGCTCATCGATATGTGTTACTTAATTGTGCGGCCGTGAAGCCATTTATTGAGTAATAAATCTACATTGATTTGATTTCTAAGATATGTTTTAAGCAATTGGATTAAAATTGCTAATTATACTGCCTTTGTAGTAAATTTAGAGATTACATCAAAAGAAGTACAAGAGGCCGAAGAGTTTCAGCAACAGAGTTAAGGAGAAGAGCTAGTAAAGAGTTTCCTGATTGGTTTCCTATGCGAGTGAGTGAATGATATTAGAATGTTTTTTTCATATAACTCTCTTATATCAATTTATAATTTTTGATATAATTTTTTTGTATAATATTATGAATCTGGATATATATAGCAGATACTATGTCTGATGAGATAAAGTTCTTAACACAAGGTCCAGCCCGAGATGCAAAAAGATTCAGTGTATATAACATTAATTGATTTAAATTCCAAACTTTGTCTAGAGAACAAGGATTAAATACTCAAAATAGTGGAGTTTTTCATATCTCTAACACATTTTGTGTCGCATCTAGTGCAGATAGACATGCAACACAAGCAGACCTGCCATATTATGGAAAGTTGGGAAGATATTATTGAGCTTAATAATTATGAACAATTTGGGTTTGTTCTTTTTAAATGTCATTGGGCTGACACTAATCAGAACAGAGGGTTCAAAATAGATGCTTGGAAGTTTAATTGTGTCAACTTTTACAAATTGATTCATACCGATGATCGTGTGAATGATGACACATATACTAAAGCATCACAAGAAAATATGGTATACTGTATTGATGATGAAAATGATAAAGAATAGAGTGTGGTTGATGGAGATGAAATATATGCAAATGAGCCATATCAACGCAAGAATTTGAACAATTTTTTTATGCTAATTACGAGAATGTACAAATTGCAACAGAGGAGAATATGACAGAATAGTATATTATTATTTTATAATTTCCCTTGGCACTTTGTTTTTCTTGCTTGATTAGTGTTTTTTTCCAAGACTTCCTATCTTTTGGCTAAGAAAGTTATCTTTGTTCTTTATATATTTGCTTTTTTATCTTCTTTTCTTCACTACAATAGAGAAGTATTTAGTATTTGCATTCACAATATATTACTGGATTTTTCCTCAGAAGGTAAGTAAAAGTGTTATTGGCTTATTGCAGAAGCTAGATGAGCTCTAAGATTGTAGAGCTCAGTTAAAGAAGAAGGATTCCATGTACCGAAAAGATTTTAGCTGATAAGCTAATAAAATCTACCAATTACTCTTCTCTGTATAACCATATAATTCTAGATTTTAATACCATCTACCTATGTTCGGGTGTGCATTGCTCTCTCGGAGGTTACTTATTTGTCTCTTCTATCCCAATTGTTGTTAATTTGACTCTGAACTATGTCTTTTATACCTAGTAGGTGCTTTATATTTTGATTGGAATTGTCTATTCTCTTTTTTTTCTAGATGTATATGGAATTTGACCACAATAAGATTGCTTTATTATACTTATCTTGTGGAGTCGGCAAGATGTCACCATTTTGAAAGTGTCTACAACTTATATCACATTAGAGTAATCCAAGAAGTAGATGTTTAGTTTGCATAGTCCTCCGTTGTATGAAGTCATTTTCCTGTCATAACTTATTTAAGTTGTTTTCTTTGCTTCAGTTATTGTATTATTTGACATTGCTACTCTTCTCTTTTTTTTTTTAAATTTTAGTTTGACTTTTTCATGTATCCATAGGCCAAGTATTGATAGAAGGCATGAGAGGGTTTTACTTTTTACCATCTAGTTGCTCTTTCTATTTTATTTATTCTCTAGCAAATAGTTTGTGTCAGTCATGAAAACACTAGTATAGATACCCTATTATTCAGTGTAACACCTTTGTATTATTCAATTTCCAAGGACTTTAATATAGGTCTGAGAGCTTTGAGTTTAGCCTAAATTATTTTCATAACTCTACCTTCATATCTCTTCTTCCATACACCTTATACAAGAGCAAGAAAACCAGGATGAGTAGTCCATATATTAAAATTTTTGAAAGGGATTCTTGGATACCTGATAGTCTGATAAATAGTAAGGAGCATGGGTGAATGATCAGAAATAGCAGACACCTTATACTCAGTGTAGAGGTATCCCACTGCAACATCCACAAATCATTACCAAAATTTCTATCTAGTCTATTGCATATTCTATTAAGTCCATGTTGCTTGTTACACCAATTGTAAAATTCTCCTTTCTATGTCAGTTCGTTAAGCATCAAAGTCTGGGTACGGTCATTAAAACTCTCTAACTTCAGCATTTGTTATAGATCTCGAATGTATTATTCACAAAAACTTCTTTGGAATCCAGGTAACAGGGTGGTTTTCTCGATTGGGGGTCCTGACTATACTGTTAACAAAATATGTTATGCTCATTTATTCTATGATGAGTGAGTTGCAATATGTCAATGCAAAGATGTGATAAAACTCCTTTATAGTGACACAGACCATATATAATTGTAGTCAAAAGCCAAATATTGTAACTGTTGGTTATAATTATTTGATTACTATGCTATAGTGAAGTCTACTGTAGTTGTGTTATAGTGTTACTACTGTGAGGTGTAACTTCCCAGATATCATCTTACTAAACAATACATTGTTTTCTGTAGATATGCCAAGGTTTAAGAGGTTGTAGAAAAAGCAAAAACTAGGTCCATCAGTATCTACATCACAAAGTATTGAATCAACACCTTATTTTCTGGACAAAACAAATCTGTCTTTGCAATTTCAACATGCACCACAACCATATCGACCAATTTATTCAACATCCCATCCAGCTCCTGTAGATCAGGACACTCCACATCCGGATCCGACAGTTTTCCCTGAATCACAACCATCTCTGTCAGTTCACTTGACATCACATCTATCTTCTATTGGTTGGGACTCATCCCAGCTATCTCCTATTAGTCGGGACTCATCACAGCCATCTCCTATTGGTCGGTACTTATCACAGCCATCTCCTATTGGTTGGAACTCATCACAGCCATCTCATGTTGGCCGGGACTCATCATAGCCATGTCCTGCTGGTTGGGACTTATCATATCTATATCCGGTTGGTCGGGACTCATCACAGCCATCTCAATTAGTTCATTCTACATCACATCTGGTTCTAAAAAATTAGTACTCATCATAGTCACCTCGATCAGTATATTATACATCACATTCCACTCCAACAAATTAGGACTAATCACAACCAACTCGAATAGATGAGGCTGCACCCCAAAAATATTCTAGACGTGAATCAAATATGCATTAGGTCGTAGACACAATAGGTAAATACTCCAGACTATCAATACATATTCAACAGACCTTTCTAAGCCAATGTAATGTCTCTCATAACTTCACCTAATCTCTTTTCTTATAACAGATTCAAGAAATAATGTCAAAAAAGTCAAAGTGAAAGATAAGGAAGTACTGAATTTAATAGGTGAAGAACGTATCGTGGTTTAGTTTGATGTTTATGATGAACTATTTGGGGAAGCATACAGCCTACTTTCGCGCTTTTATGGAATATTAGCATGTGATTGCTCTTTATTTCTAATCAACTTTATGAAATGGTCGAGTTTACCTATGACATACTTCAACCGTGTCTTCAAACATATTATAAAGGTATAAGCTCTAAATTATGATGACTATACCACTGGTTAATTTTTTCTTTGAATTTTATATTTACATGTAGTAGAAAAGCTAACCAATATTATCATTTTGAAGCCCAAATTATTCTTTGACACAGCCAAATCAGTTGCTCAATAACATCATTCTTTATCTATTGGGAAAAAGTGGGCTGGAAATAAGATTAACATGTTGAATGAAGTTGATGATCCACTTAAAGTAAAGCTCAAATTATGGATAAGATGCCAGATGGGATCCCACCGGATAAATGGATTTTTGTTATTGAATATAATTTTAAAAAATCAACAAAGGTATTTAAGTAAATGAATTTCTTTATAGTTGTATAATTATTTTTTCTAATTAAGGTTTAAATATATATTTATAAGAAAATGCGTCAAAGAAATCGTGAAAATCGAAAGAAATAGGCAACTCCATACACTGGTGGCTTCAAAGCCAATGCTACAAAAAAGGCTAAAATGGCGAGTGAATTTACCTTGAATGTAATTATTCCTAACTAGTAAATTATTTTGATTATGTTGTTTGAGCTGGTGTGATGCAACTTTGCTTGATCAGATTAGAAGTTTTCTTGTGTTGTTTTCTGGGTTGTTTTGTTCTATATCTTTGCTATAGTAGAGTGGTAGTTTGGAAAAGATTAGATAGCCTGACAAGGGAATATAGCCTTTGAAGATGACATCTGGAAAGTTACAGAGTGATTGTGTAGGATGCTTGTCACTGATATGAGTTGTGATTTGGGTTGTGTTTTTAAAATTTTGGTGTTTTTTAACTCTTTGTGATGTTGCGTGAAAAGTGACACACCAGGTACGTGTAATGGACTGTTGCTTGCCCTTAGTTTTGATAGAATTGTTTGAACGTTGAAGTAGCATTGGGGGATTGAATTAAAGTTGTAGAGTTACTGTAGTACAGTTTATGGCTCTATACAACTTTTATATATGCTTTTGTAACCACTTCACAAAGAGCAAGTTGTTGATTTTTGTCTCATCATTTTTTCCTCACTTAAGTTCATTAATTCTTCCATGAGCCAACCATGATATTTCAACAAAACCAAATTACTCTAGAAAAATATGTTTGTCATACTTTTTTGATAAAAAAGTAAAAGGACCTTCATCATATATAATCCTTTTTCTTCTGAACACAAGACACTAGCATAGAGTGGTGAAAACATAAAATATGATATTGATCACGCCTAGCTCACAAAGTTACGTGACTCAGATTTATTTTCTTTTTCCCCGAGCATATATGCATCCTTCTTAGTTTCCAACTTTCTCACAAGCTTTTAGTTTCTCCTAAATAGTTGCTTCATTTTTCTTAACATTCTTGTGGTTGTAATATACTGTCAGTAAGTGTGCAACATATCTCAGACAAGGCTCTGCTTAAAATGTACATATCCTGTAACAGCACAGGGAAACTAGATACTATTAATATTGTTGCTTCTTCTCTCCCAGTCACCCATAGGCTCTCTAGCCAAGCTTTCTCCTTAATCTAGAATTCAAGTCTTGTTAAAGACCAGTCACCATCTAGAACAACCGTTATCTCCTCATTTCAGGACGTTATAGACATTCTCCATTATTACATCGAGAAAGTATAGTTCGTTAAGAAAACATACAATCACGGTACAGTATTTAGGCTATATTCACAGTCTTACTACACTATCATGTTGAAAATAAATAGTCCTATATTCCTAGTGTTAAAACAAGAGACAGTGCTAAAATATTTCTCTTCAATATAGTCAATTAAGAAATTTTAGTATCTATCTAAAACTAACATAGAGCTCTATTATGACTCAAAGGGGGATAATTTTAACAAGAGACTAAAATCAGCAACTAAATTTCATAAAATAAAATACTTTGCTAGTAAAACTTGAAAAAATATCAGAATAAAGTACAATGCATGTCCGTATTCACAACAATATACAAAAAGAAAGAGTTACCCCAGGAAGTGTGTGTTTATTGTGGTAAGCAGTTGTAGCCTTGTCTGTTTCTTCTCTGGAGGGGCAAAGTTCATTTTCTATAACTTTGGAAAATTTTCCAACATAGTGTTAAAGCATGATGTTCACTATAACTTGTTGTTTATAATAAGGACTGAAATTTTATCGATTGATTTTTATACTTTTCATTTTTAAGTAGCCAAGTGATACAGCTAGTGGATCCACTTCGCTCATGGATGCAAGGAGATCACGTGTTGATAATGATCCTAATGACATTCTTTGATTTCATTGCATTTTTCTTGGATATTCAATTATGATGTGTAATTGTGTGGTTAGAGTGAATCTTAGAATATTGAAGATTTTATGTTTAAATTTGATTTTGGAGTTTGAAGATACTAGTTAAAGTTGAAAATTTGGAATTTGAAGATGTTAATGTTGAAACTTTAATTTTTAAGTTTAATGTTCAATGTATTTTTGATATTCTTGTTGATTACAATGTTTAATTACTCATGTTGTATTAACGATATATGAATTGAACAAATATTGAATTATAGGTTATACCTAAAAAAACAATTAAACTTAAGCTAAAATTATAATCTATAATTATTTATTGAAAATTGATGGCCCTACTAAATTTTAAAAGAAAAAAATTATGGAGATTTTAAACCCCCACAATTTTTAAATAAAAATATATTATAAAAATAATTAAATTTAGAGTAACGGGGGGCCAACGACCGCAAGATAACCCCCGTAAATTAATTATGGGGATTGAGAAAAAACTGTCATAACTTGTTTACGACTGCTCATATTATGGGGGTTTTGGGAACCGCCACAATTACATTTAGTGGGGTTTTAAATTCCCGCAAACCTTAAAATTAACTCCCGCAATTTAGCCCATTTTTTGTAGTGCTTGGTGCTCGTCATCCAAAATCAATAGGCTATGTTCATCTAAACAACTTTACACCCCTATTAGATGACTATCCTCAGTTACATATTATCTTTTCCTAAGTTTTGCATTGCTAACCTCTATCATTAACTTGATATTAACTATCCCGTTTATCAACTCAAGCTAATTATATAGTGGATAATAGCTCCAAGTCATATTGGTAGGGGTGTTAAATGGGCGGGTTGGGTTGGGATTGAATATAATAAATAGGTTAAATTAGACATTGGGTTGGGTTATGACCCACCCAAATTTACTCTCGGTTAAAATGGGCTAAGAATCGGCTTGGTTAAAACCTGTTTAGCAAAAAAATACTAACATATTGATATTTACACTTTATAAACCAACATAAAAAAAATAAATTTGAATGGAGTTGGGAATTTGGTGGATAGGTAGTACAATACCTCATGTCTGAAATCTCCTATGCAACATACGACTCATTTCCTTGAGTCGTACATACAACATGTGAGTAGTATATAAAAAGCATCATACGAGTTGCATGAAGAGAAGTCACAAGGTCAGTATCCTAGGTTCCCTAAGTTTCTGTCAAAGTTATGAGTTAGGGGCTACAAGTCGTATTAAGAGGTTACGAGTCTTAAGTTTAGACTCGTATGTTGACCAGTGTATACCATCTTGTCCCTGCCAAGTCTATGAGTCATGAGGCTAACTCGTATCCTTACCATACGATTCGTATGGTGAACTCGTGACGACTGGCGGTCAATTTTCTATAAATTCAGTTGAAGGGCCTTTTGGTCTTTTACTCTCTTATAACTCCCAACCCACAACCTATAACTCTAGATAGGGATTATTTTCCTCTATCGTAAAGTCAATTAATAGCATCTTTTCTCCTCCCATCTTCAAGAACAAAAGATTAGGTTTTCTCTCACCAAGTCATCTCGTAAGTCTCAAAGTTCAAGTTCTCTTCATAATTCAAGCAATTCCAAGTATGTAGAGTTTTTGAACAAGGTTAATCTTCCATCCTTATGCCAAAAAGCATGGTTTTAAGATTGAATTTACATGTTTTATATTAGGGTTCATCCCTCAAATTCTCATATATTGAAGAAAATCAATATCTTGTGATTTTAAGGCTAAAGATACTTAAAGGTTTCATGTATTCATGTTTTGAACATTAAAATTGATATTGTGATTTGAGATTCATTACTTTGATGTGATTTTGGTGAAAGATTTCTATATAGGTGTTGAGCCTACTATTTTGTTATAAGTGTTATTAAAGAAAATAAGACTTTCAAGATTCAAGAAGAAGCATTAAGTTTACAAGAAAGTTTATGCTTTTAAATTTCCATTCATATGCAATACAACATGATTCAAGAAAGCTTGATCCCTTGATCTAAAGATAAGACATGAAATACACAAGTGTTTTAAAGTAAAGAGAAGCCTAGCTGATTTTTATTCTATAAACCCTTATGTTATTTTAAGGTGGATTTCTTAAGTATGAGCATACATACTTCGATGAGTAGTATTTAGCACAAAGAAAGGAAGGCGGATGAGCGTATCCTTATTTCCTAGAAACTATAATCCACTGTAGGTTAAGATTTTTTCCCAATATGGATAAAGTAAAGTGATCACTAAGACTAAGGTTCTATTCTGTTGGCAAGGGTGGAATAGCTCTCCCCAACATAGGAAAGACATTGGACTCCATGGCAGCTCACATAGTTTATGTCGATTAAAATCCCATAATAAAGGAGTAAAAGTAAAGATTTTAGAACTAAGTGTTATGGATCACAAAGTTTATCATTATGCTTCTTTACTTATGTTTATGATTTGTAGTCTTTGCTTTATTCATGCTTAAGGTGAGTCATTTACACTTAACATGCATCATTTGAATGTCTATGTGTATATTCAACTATTGTTTAACTTATGCATTCACCCCCACATAATTAGTAGATTCTAGAGGTACTGACCCACATATATGTCTATGTGTTATATTGTCTAGTAATGTAGGTTCTGGTGCTCGTTCCCAGCAGCACGATTGACCACGGGAAGCATCATCTACAACTTGATTTTGGGTGATTCTTCATAGTCCAAGGACCCAGTTTATCAAACTTTTGTTTGTGGATGGAAGTATTTTAGTTATATGATTTCTATTTATGTTCAGGTCAGTTGGGGTCTTCCTAGTGTCTCTCTAGTCAGTAATAGAGGGTTGTCAGACTATTTTATTTTTAAGTTCAATAGTTTTTTAAAGAATCCCAAGTTAATGACTTTTATTAAGATATGTCCTTGTTTACCTTAAAATTCTATTTATTTTAGTTCACTTTTCTTACAAGTTTCAAGTTAAGTAGGATGAATGGTTTAGCTTGGGGCTATTCGTAGTCTTAAGCACTTATGAAGTCCAAAGGGTACTTATGGGGTGTTAAATTCTTGGTATCAGAGCCTAAGGTTTTAAAGAGTCTTAGGGAGTCAGATAAGTCGCGTTACATAGAGTCTTGATCATGGATATAAAGCGCGCCACATTTATGAGCAATATGCTATGGAACAAATTAGGAATAATCATTTCTTTCACGATCTATCATGCTTAATATTGTCTCTATCTATTTTAACTTGAGCTTTAACGTGACAGAGTATGCCTCTTCGCCAAGCTGATGCACATAGAAACGGTAATCAACTACCCCTACACACCGACCCTTTGAATGAGAATGTGTCTCATGCTAAATTATAAACTGTCTTTCAAGTATTGGCCCAAGATATGACTGCCAATATTTTGGGAAACCAACAAGAAGCAATCCCACTTTGGCAAAATGGTAACCTAGCTGCAGCCCAGTTACTAGAATTTATGAGGATGAATCTACCTAAGTTCCTTGGGTCAAAGGAGGATGAGGATCGTCAACTCTTTATTAATGAGGTTAGAAATATTACGCAGATCATGCATATTACTAAAGATGAGAGTCTAAATATGCATCCTATAGGCTGAAGAATATTACTTATGATTGGGTAACTATGTTGAAGGATAGTAGGGGTGAGAACGCAACTCCTATAAGTTGGCAGGTGTTCCAGAATGCTTTTCTGGACAAGTTATTTCCTCGTGATATGAGAGAGTCTAAAGTGTAGGAATTCATGAACCTAAGGCAGGGATTTATGACAATAAAGAGTACTGCCTTAAGTTTACTCAGTTAGCTAAGTATGCCCCAGAGTTGTTATCTGCCTTAAGTGTATTGGGTTGTCTAATTTGGTGGTCAAGGAGTGTAGAACTGCCATACCGATTGGGGATATGAATATTGCACGATTGATGACTCAGGCTCAATAGATTGAGGTAAAAAATTAAAAGAAAGGAAGAAAAGAAACAAGACATCTAGGACTGGACAGTTTGAGTATAGTCAGCCAAAGTCTAGACAAGGAAGCCATTCACAGTTTCAGGGTTATTCACTAGATCCTGTTCCATCTTCAACCAGTTCCCCTACACCCAAGACCTAGAAAGAGCAGTGGGACAGGACTTTGAATTCTAGGTCTCAAAATAGTGTAGTTGGGATGCCCAGCTATCCGACATGTGCAAAGTATGGCAGGACCCATCCTGGTAAGTGTATGATGGGTAAAAGGGGTTGTTATGGTAGTGAAAAGTTGGGCCACAAGATTAAGGAGTGTCCATATGCTAAGCAGAGAGGTAGAGATGCTCATCCTCAAACTCAGGCTGCTAATTCAACAGCTCAGCCAGGTTGCCTAGTCCCTCTATAGGGCGCATCATTTAATACCAGTGGCAGTCAGCACAAGAATTAGTTTTATGCTTAACCATCCTGTAAGGAGCAAGAGAGTTCACCAAATATTATCACTGGTAAGCTTCGTTCCTTTCACCTTAATGTACATATGTTGTTAGACTTGAGATCATATCTCTATTATATAACTATATATGTTGATGTATATTTTGTGGTAGGTCCTGAAAATCTCCCTAAGCCCTTCTCAGTTTATACCTCAGTGGGTAAGTCAGTTGTTTCTAGGCATGGTGAGTCCTCCATAAGAACACACTAGTGGACCTAAAAGAGTTAGAGATAGTAGATTTTAATGTTATTATGGGCATGGATCGGCTCCATTCAAGCTATGCTTAATAGATTATTGCACTCGTGTGGTAAAGTTTCAGTTTCTTGAAGAGGCAGTTTTTGAGTGGGAGGGCAAGGGTTGTTTCATATATTATCTCAAGGCCAGAAAGTTAATATCAAAATGGTGCATATACCATTTAGTTCGAGAAAAATATACCAAGTCTGAAGCCCCAACAGTTTGATCAGTCTGTGTAGTCAATGAGTTTTTGGAGGTTTTCCCCAAAGATCTGCCAGGGTACCTCCAGACAGATAAATAGAATTCGGTATTGATCTTCATCCTAATACTCAGCCCATCTCTATCCCGCCATATCGCATGGCTCTGACCGAACTTAAATAGTTAAAGGAGCAGCTTAAGGACATCTTAGGTAAAGGTTTCATCAGACCCAGTATTTCTTCGTGGGGTGCCCAGTCCTTTTCGTGTGTAAGAAATATGGAAGTTTTAAAATGTTTATATATTATAGACAGCTAAAGAAGGCTACCATCAAGAACAAGTATCCCATTCCTAGGATCAATGAATTGTTCGATTAGCTTCAGGTTGCCCGGTGGCTTTCCAAGATTTACCTTATGTCGGGATGCCTTCAGTTAAAATTCACGGAGCAAGACATTCTAAAAACAACTTTTTGAACAAGGTACGGCCATTTTAAGTTTGTCGTTATGTCATTTGGACTAACAATTTCTCCTCCAGCCTTTATGGATTTGATGAACAAGGTCTTCAAGCAATACTTAGACATGTTTGCTATTGTCTTTATAGATAAATACTGGTGTATTCTACGAGTGAGGCGGAGTATGTAGACCATTTGAGAATAGTAGTGTAGACCCGCAAGGACCATTAATTATATACAAAGTTTGGTAAATTTGAATTTTGGTGGAATCTTTTTACCTTTTTGGGGCATGTCAATTCAGGGGTTCGTATTCATGTAGATCCTCAGAATACTAATGCAGTGAATCATTCGCCTAAACCCATCACTCCATTCGATATCAGGAGCTTTTTAGGTTTGGTTAGGTATTATAGAAGATTTGTTAAAGGTTTCTCCTCTATAGCTGCACCATTGAATAAGCTGACCCAAAAGAAAGTGAATTTTTTATGGTTGGATAAGTGTGACAAGAGTTTTCAAGAGTTGAAATATAGATTAACTTTAACACAAAAGTTAGCCCTGCCAGAGGGGTTAGACGGATTCATAATGTATTGTGATGCTTCTAGAGTTGGGCTAGGTTGTGTATTGATGCAAAATGGGAGAGTGATTGCCTATGCCTTTAGGCAACTTAAGTATCATGAAAAAAATTACCCAACTCATGACTTAGAGTTAGCTGTTGTGGTATTTGCCTTAAAAATTTGGAGGCATTACCTCTATGGGGTGCATATTGATATTTTCACAGACCACATGAGTCTTCAGTTTTCTCAGTGGGAGATAAATATTCATCAGAGAAGGTGGACAGAGTTAATGAAAGATTATGACATAATTTTGCTCTATCATCCAGGTAAGGCTGACGTGGTGGCTGGCATGCTAAACAGGTTGTCCATGGGCATTGTGGCTCATGTAAAAGAGGAAGAACGAGAGTTGACCAAAGAAGTACATAGATTGGCCCATTTGGGAGTACATTTACTTGACATGAATGGTAGGGGAGTAGTGGTTTAGAACCACTCAAAATCATCTTTGGTAGTGGAAGTAAAGGAGGAAGAGTGAAATGATCCCATACTCAACCAAATATTGGAAGTAGTCTAGCATCAAAAGGTTGAGGTTTTCTCCTGAGGGGTATATGGTGTACTTCGTTATCAAGATATGATCTATGTTCCAAATGCATACGGGTTGACGGAAAGGATACTAGTCGAGTCTCATGGGTCGAGATATTTTATTCATTCGGGTGCTACTAAGATGTACCGTGACTTATGGGAAATTTATTGGTAGAATGGTATTAAGAGAGACATAGCAGAGTTTGTGGCCAAGTGTCCCAACTGTCAGCAAGTTAAAGTTGAACACCAGAGACCGGGTGGTACGATACAGGAGATCAGAATCCCCACCTAGAAGTGGAAAGTAGTTAATATGGATTTTATCATAGGGTTGCCTCATACAAGACATCAAGATGATTCAATTTGGGTCACAGTAGATTGAACGACTAAATTTGCCTATTTCCTACTGTCAAGGCTTCAGATACAGTGGAAGATTATGCCAAAATATATATTCACAAGTTAGTAAGACTTCATGGGATACTTTTATCCATAATCTTAGACAGAGAGATACATTTCACTTTGTAATTCTGGCAGTCTTTCCAGAAAGGCCTTGGTACAAAAATTAAGCTTAGTACTATTTTTCATTGGCAGACTAATGGTCAGACTGAACACATAATTTGAACATTTGAAGACATGTTGAGGTCTTTTATTTTAGACTTTAAAGGAAGTTAGGATGACCATCTATCTTTGATTGAGTTCACTTAAAATGATAATTATCGTGATTGCATCCAGATGGCTCCATTTGAAACATTATACGGGCAGAGGTACAGATCACCAATAGGATGGTTTGAAGTTGGTGAAGCAGTGGTGATTCAGCTAGATTCTATTCTTGAAGCTACGGAAAAGGTTCAGTTGATTCATGAGAGATTGAAGACTACTCAGAGCCATCAGAAATTGTATGTCGATGTAAGAAGGAGAGAGCTCCAGTTTGAAGTGGGAGATTGGGTATTTTTGAAGGAGTCGCCTATGAAGGGAATTATGAGATTTGTAAAGAAGGAAAAGATGAGTCCCTGATTTATTGGTCCATATGAGATGGTGAAGTGGGTAGGAGAGGTTTCTTACGAATTAAACCTTTCGCCAGAGTTAGTTGAGGTTCACCCAGTGTTCCCTGTTTCGATGCTTAAGAAGTGCATTGGATATTCATCCTTAGTAGTTCCGCTAGACAGTATTCGGGTCAAGGATAACTTGACATATGAGGAGACTCATGTTGAGATACTTGATAGGCAGGTTTGAAGGCTAAGGAATAAGGAAGAAGCGTTGAAAACGCTCAACTTATATGTTAATTTAAGTGCAAGGTGGTTGTTGTCAATATAATTACCCAACTTTGAGTTAGGGTCGAATCCACGAGGAACAATGTGAGTGGAAATTAAATAAGTTAAAAATTAAAGTTACTTTCAAAATTCAAATATATTATACGAATATTTTGGGGGATTTTGAATATTTTCAAAATTGTAAAACAATTCTTGGGATTCCAAAGGACTAATTTGAGACTAAGAATAATTAGAGGATTATTAATTAGGAACAAATCTTGGGGCTATGTTTTACTAGAGGCAACTAGTGTGTGGGTACATTAAAATCAACTTCAAATCTTTGCTATGGCATTCTTGAGTAGGCTCAGTTATGGATTTCAATACTAGTCTTCCAACAAAGTATCAAACTATCACCCACGGATTCTTTTGAATACCTCGTGGGTGTGGTCAATTAATCATCACAAAGCCTCAATTTGGCATCCCTGTTTCTTGGATGATGTCCAAGATATAGCAATTCCACAATTTATCCTTATTTCTATGACAACAAAAAGGGAATAACTATTATCTATCTTAATGTTCACAAATGCTCATGTCACCTACATTCTTCTTTCAAGGATTATTTATGATCTAGACTACCCACATCCCTCTTTCAAAGATGATGTGGGGTTCAGGGAAATTGAGGCTTTCACCAATAAATTCCATTTTATAATCAAACACTTGTGAAACCCAACAACATTAACTAAGAATTAAAGCTAATCACCACAATCCATACACACTTGCACCCTATTCAAACATAACTCCAAGAGGAAGAAATACAACACATGAACATAATAAACAAAAATTTACCAAAATCTCCATCAATTTGATTCATGAAAAATAAAGAGAATGCAAACCACACTTTAAATTCCAATGAATATTTAATGGAAATTTTCTAATCCTTCACTTAGGAGTTACTCTAATGTAATCTTATCTCAAAGTTAGTACAAATATTTACTCCAAACTCCCAAGAGATGAGATAAAGAGTGAAGATGAAAGGTAGGATCTGCATAGTGAAAATGAGCTAAAAACCCTTATTTGATCTCCAATTCCATATTTTTCAAATATTACAAAAATGCACTTGAAATTTTTCTGCTCTACCGCGATCACCACCTCATCACTACTTTTGTGACTCATGCGATGGTGGTAGTCATATCATGATCGCCCTCCGGTTGACTTGTTGACTAGTAGCGATTGCGATCCTCAGGCCGTGATTGCGATAATTGAGGGTCGATTCTTAGGCCTGATTTCTAGTATTTGGATCTTTTCTTTCACATTAAACCTCTTTTTGACTTGCTTATCTTCCCTTTTCAACCCTTTCTACACAAATTAGCATTACGTAAGAGATTAACATAAAATAAATGGAAAAGCATGGTAATTTAGGCTTAAAAGGTGCTATAAAATTCTCAAATTTTTGACTTATCAACACCCTTAAACTTAAACTAATGCTTGTCCTCAAGCAACTAAGAACAATTCAACAAGATAGGGTATTCAACACAAATCCACCCAAAAGAAAGCTATACTAAAGGAACAAGAAAACAAAGCTCTATAAAGACTTTCAAGCATGTTGTGGCAACAAGTGAGACGAAAATTTTCACTAAGCACATCTTTATGAAGCAAGGATGCAAGTTTATATCACATGAACCTTCCAAATCAACAAAGCATCTTAAGAGGTGAAACAAAATCTTCAAATATTGTACGAATCTTCACTATGCAACTTACTTAACCCATTTACCCAAATCGAGTGTAAGACTTCACCCTCTACCCCAAAGTATCGATGCTTCTCACAAGCAAGAGTTAGCTCCATACACACAAAAGACATTAAAATTTCTAAAGAAGCTCAAATAATGAAAGAATTCACACTCAGTCTCGAAAAGAAATTCAAGTACAATGAGTAGAACCCTAGGCTTTCCCTTTGTGTTTTTCGCCACTAATGTAGACTTAATTAATTTGGAATCACCAAGGTATTACGGGTCAAGATGAAGATATAAGGTGCGGGAAGGAATATACATGGATCAACTGAGAAAAATACCTCCTCCAATGCAATTCCTCAACCCCTTCTACCCCAAAATTTTCAAACTATCCACCTTATTCTCCTTCAAATAATTTCTCATATTTTCCTACCTTTTTTATTAGCATTTACAAAAAAATTCAAATACACCATTTGTTTCTTCATTTCTTTGGCTTTTTCAAGAGACTTTCTAACTTTAAGAACTTCTTAGCCCCCTCATTTGCCTCTTTTCTCTTCACATTCTGGGCTAGGCTATATAACTTTACCATTAAGTTTGTCTCTTGTATCTTAAGTACATAATTTGACCACCTTACTAAAAATTTTCTTGGTTCATCTTAGCATATCACATTAACTCCCCCAAACTTTATGTTTGAACCACCCGTACATTATTCTCCCAGCTACACAAACCCCCCAAACTTAGGCTTTCATGTACATTTCAATACTTTGAATCATTCGATGCATCAAAGGAGATTAAGTGTCAAAAAAAAGATTTTAAAAGGGGGTGGGTGTTTTAGCAAGGTTATCATTACAAAAAGAAAGAAAATGGGCAAAAAGGCCTAAAGGGGCTAACTAGGGAACGATGTTAAGGTGAGAATTTCGCTATGTGATGGGTTAAAAATG
This sequence comes from Capsicum annuum, assembly GCF_002878395.1. Lineage (NCBI taxonomy): Eukaryota > Viridiplantae > Streptophyta > Magnoliopsida > Solanales > Solanaceae > Capsicum > Capsicum annuum. The sequence continues at coordinate 100,519,934 of NC_061116.1, read as the reverse complement.
GCCTCGGCTCATTCTCCAAACCAAGCATGTCTAGAATTTCGCTTTGAACACACTCGGGAAAAGTTCTAAGCAACACATATGTACAAGAATTATTCAAAAATCTCACCACACATGGCATCATACTTATAGAGCAAAAAGTTAATCTCCCAACCAATTTGAGCAATTTAAGCTTAATAAGTTACTCTGAGTCAAGGACTCATCCTTGTAAAGAGAGCCAAATATTGAATTTAATGGTCATATTCAAAAGAAATCTCAAGAACATCCTTGATTATTTTCACAAAGAAAACTATAATTTTTTGGTTTTTCTCAAAATCATTTCATGTCTTTCCAATAACATTTTGAAAGCATTTTTGAACTTTTGCCTCTTCCTAAACAATTAAAGAAAAACTTAAGGGAAGGCAAGGAAACCTTATCATTAAAATTAATGGGATTCTTTGCTCACAACTTCACATATCGCCCATTTAGATCATAAAACACTCATAATAACAATAGAAACACAAACGACCCTTTACCCTTAAGAATGGCGTCACCCAATCTATCATAGGGCAAGGCAAGCATTAATGTCTCTCTTATAATGGGCGCAACATTCCTCAAAAACTTAAACCAAAAACCACCGGTTATGCCACCTTTAAGACCAAGTGAAATCAAATCTATACTCCAAAAATGATCACAAAAAGCCCCAAGAAAGTTTACATTAACCTTTACAAGCATATAAGGCATTTCTCTCTTCTTGACATTTTAACAAACATGTGGTGTCCATGAAAAGTAAGAGCTTGAATAGATAGAATAACAACACATGTGAACAAGACCAATGCACCAATTCATCACCAAACAAACTACTTGTAATCATACTAACCCAATTAAATCACCCACCACTCAATTACGCAAACAAATCTCAAGTGGGTGTTTCATCAAACACATGGTGTGCACTAGTATAAGAAAATAAGAATTTTTCAATTTAGCATTTGAGACAAGGAAACATTCAAAAATCCTCACCCCAACAGCCACATTCTACCAAATTAAGCTCAAATGATAAAAATTCAAACCAAAAGAAATCATAGAATGTGATCATCATTTGCATTTTAAATATCATACCTTGTAAGCTTACTTAAGAGAGGAAAGTGATGAAAAGAAAGTCCAATATACTTATCCAGGATTTCATTCTTGAGGTACCCATTCCAACTTGTGCTATCACCTACAGACACGTAAAAATAAACTAAAAATTGAACCAAAATCATTAGAAAATATCAAAAACAAGTTCTTTGGTTGCCTCCCAAGAAGTGCCTTAGTTAAATTCACGACACGACATGTTTTGACTATCATTTATGTCTCCATTTGGAAGATTCAAATAGGCATCTCAACGTTAGATCAATACATCTTTGAGTTACTTTAGGGAAAGGTGAGAAGACAACGAAACATTTTCTATCTCGCCATTTTAAAGACTTGAATCTTTTACCCAACTTCACATCAAACTTCCTAATAGGATCATTTGGTATTGATGATAACATCAAGAATTCACTTGTTACACATAGAATTTTGAATTTTTTAGACTTCAAGTGAGGGCTTTAATTTTGTCCTTTTGGAATGGAAAACTCCAAATATAGGGGTTTTGCTCCTTGCACCCAAAAGTCATCATTTGCTTAGGTGGTTCGACTTTCATCTCATCTACCAAGCATAATGTTGAAAAGTGGATCGAGTGAGGTCTTCTCCCTAATCCAGAGTTGCATCCATTTTGACATTATCGCCCCAAATGAACTAGTCATCACAAATGATTTACTTGGCTTCTTCTTTTGACTCTAGTCTCGTTTCCTCAATTTTGGCATCTTCAACGATCATAGGTTTGGTTGGTTGGGAAATCACCTAGGATTATCCAATATCAAGCTCATTTTGAAGAGTGGGTATACCCATGGTATTTGAAAGATTAGCCATCATACCCACTTCTTCCATTCTTTCGATTTCCTTTTCAAATGCCTCATTGGATTGATGCAAGTCACGCATGTCCTCCTCCAATGTAGTTGCCCAATCCAAAAGAGTTTGAAGCATTGCTTCAAAACTATTGTACCAGACATGTTGTTATCCCTTTATTTCATCACGAGACCTATCAAACTATAAGAACAACTAGCATTTGGGTTAGCATAACAAGGGGAGGGGGAATTTGGACAATCACTCCAATGTCCATCCCAACCACCACACAGACAAAAATCATACTCCCAATAGGATCGAGATGGTACACACATCTCTTTTCAGGGAGCATGTCTATAATCTCGGAGAAAGTAGGATCTATCACAATATGGACATGGATCATCCAGATAGGATTTCCAAGTACCAAACTCATATTTGTCCCAAGATTCCATAGTGATAAGAAAACAAAAATAAAAATCTACTTAACACAAGAAACAAAATAAAATCACAAATAAATATTTACAAGTTTGAATCCATGCAAGTCAGCTAAAATTCCAAACTAACTCAATATGCCAAATAGTTTTCCTGCAATGCCATTTTTGATAATGCTCAACTTATACGTCAATTTAAGAGCAACGTGGTTGTTGTTAATATATTAACCCAACTAAGAGTTAGGTTTGAATCCACAAAGAACAATGTGAGTGGCGATTAAGTCGGTTCGAAATAGAAGTTTCTCGCTAAGTTCAAACCTAAGATATAAATATTTGGGGCATTTTAAACATGTCAGAGATATGATTACTTTTTGAATTCTAATGGACTAACTTGGGGCTATGAATAATTAGAGTATAATCAATTTGAAATGGAACTTAGGGTTATATTTTACTAGGGACAACTAGTATGTAGGTTCATGACAATCAACTTCAAATCTTAGCTTAAGCATGTGTGGGTAGGCTCGGTTAGGGATTTTGATACTAGACTTTCGACGAAGTACCAACCTATCACCCATAATTTTTTCGAATACCAAGTGGGTGTGATCAACTATTTGCAACCAAACCTCAATTAGGCATCCCTATTTTTAGGATGAGGCCTAAGACGTAGCAATTCCACAAATTATGCTTATTTCTAAGACAACAAAATGGGAATAACTATTATCTATCTTATTGTTCACAAATGCTCATGTCACCTACAACCTTCTTTCAAGGATAATTGAAGGATCTAGGCTACCCGCATCCCTTTTTCAAGGATGATGTGGGGATTTAGTAAATTTGAGATTTTCACCAATAAATTCCATTTTAAAATCAAGCATTTGTAAAACCCAACAACATGAACTACCACTTGAATCTAACAATCACAACCCACACGCACTTTTCACCCTATTCTAACATAAGCCCAAGAGGAAGAACTAGCTACACATAAGCTAATAAGCAAAGAAATACATAAAATCTCCATCAATTTGATCCATTGAAAGATAAAAAGAATGCAAATTTCAAGCTTTAGGGTTCAATAAATCTTCAATGGAAATTGTCAATACTTTACTTGGAAGCCACTCAAATGCATTCTTTACCCCCAAAATTAGCACAACAAAATGGTCTCTTCCAATTGGAAAATAGATTATGGATGAGAGTCCCAAAAATTTCCGATCTTCTTTCTGAGATAGGGTTTCAACTTTTTAAGGGAATTGGGAATGATTATTTGAATTTACAAATCTGTCAATGGGCATAATTCCAACTTTCCTCAATCGCTGATATTTTTCCACGATCATGTCAACCACGACTGCGGTCAGAGCTCGCGATCGTGGTACATTGACCTGTCTTAACTGGCCGCGATCACCACCCTCATACCATGATCATGGTAACCAAGGCTTATTTATGCTCTAATTCTTCTAGCTGCACTTCTTTTCTCCTTTTGATTATTTTTAGCTCATATCCACATCTTTCCGTCTCATGACCTGTATGCCTGCAAAATGTGGAAATTAGTTCCTTTAGTCACTTATCAGTCTCACTTATATATTCAAACCATTGTAATATGCATGATATTGAGTGCAAATGAGTGGTAAATTCACCACAATCAACACCCCTAACTTAAAGCTTTGCTTGTCCTCAAGCAACACTACCTCTTACCATGAGACAATGAACATGTATGCTTGAATTATATGACCCAATAATCATAATGACTTCAACTTGACTAACACCACAAATAGCTCTTTGAACATGGGCAAAACTATTTTTACGACACCCTTCAACATAAAATGCGAGTTTCAAGGTTTATAAAGACTTCAAAGAGCAACCATGAGATAATCACTAATACTCTAGAAGTGACTCTCCTTTTGACGTCAACTATATTATACTCTTTTTGCCTTATTTCTCATGAAATGACAAAATCACCCACCTTAGCTTCTTAACATGCCTCTTCACAAGAAGGAAATTTCCACACACAAAATTATCAAACATACAATAAGTAGATTAGGTGTAATACTCTCTCTCATACACAAGAACTCTCTATGCAAAAAGTGTCATACCATAAACTTGCCCATATTTTCAATCGCCCATAACACAGGCTCGGAGTAGGGTAGGATATCATTTAGGAACAAAAAGGCTATACCCTCCTTGAACATGTACATCACACTATTCTATCAAACTTTTGACCATGGGCCACTTTTTTTGTTGTTTCCTCTCTTTACATATGTGCCTACTTTTGCTTTCTTGGTTCACCCATTTTATTTTTATTTTCTTTTCTTGCATACTTCATGCTTTTATATCCTTTGTTGGATCCTCTCTTTTTCTTATTTAATTATTCTCAATGCTTAAGCTCTTAGGCACTCACTTACAACTTTGTGGCTCAACGTTGCCTCTTCCAATCTTTACAACCCTCAACTTAGGATTTTAGCCTCAAGTTGCTTTTAAGTTCAAGGAGGGTAGGGTTCAAAAGAGGAATATAAAAAATTAATGGCTCAAGCCTTGTAACGTGTTTGCCAAAAACAGATCCAAAGGCTCAAAATGGGCAACTAGGGATAACATCTATGCACAGATAGACTTCTTAGGATAGAATGGACTTCCAAGTTCACAAAGATGGCCTAAGATCATCTCACCAACCAAGTATAATTAAAAATTAGTCTTAAGAGACTAATGGGGCAAGTTCTAAATGGCACAAGTACACATGAGATTTAACCAAATAAGCTCACCGCACATGACATGTAAATTCGCCAAGGAGGCTCAATTTCCCCTTCCGCTAGAGACAAAAATCGAGTATCTACCAATTTTCACAAGCCAAAATTTTTGGAGTCCCAAAAAGATAAAAAAACATTATTATAAGGTCTCTCACGTCCATGCCCTTTGATTTTTGAAAAATTTTAGATAGAGGAGAGTGTTTGATTTATATTTGCACCATGCATAATTTGCCAAATATTGCATTAACCTAAGCCTTCATGTCATATTTTGGCTTTTATATGGGCAAACCATATGGCTACTCAAACTTCCCCATAGGTATAAGTGTGATCCCAAATTCAAAATACCATAGGTATGCAGATTTCCCTTGTATTTATGACCTCGATGCCATGCGTACTAAGACTGACCCTGCATCCATGGCTCAAAACCTAATCACAATGTTTTTCCCATAAGAATGCCGTCACTTAATCTATCATAGGGAAAAACTCATCCAATATCACCACAACCAAAATAAATATAAAGTATATCTGTAAACATAAACCAAAAAATTAATCCATGAAATGTACGCTCCATGAGAGTGTCTAAATAATACAACCCAAAACCAATAAAAAAATCCACAATTTTATTAAAACATCCATCAAATATCAAAATAATACAAATCCGGGGACTGGCACCCCTAACTGAAAAGATTATAGTGTCTCCACTGCATAAATAATAAAGCACGAGAAAAGGATGCTCTCTGAATCTGCATCAAGAGCTGCTCTCTTCTGCTGACTTTGCACCATCACCACCAGCATTAAAACCTGACCACACAGAAGAGGCCTCATTATCACTCTCTACTTTGGGAAAAGGTAGTCTGTCATGGGGTTTTCAGACCTTTCATAAGCCCTTGACCCCCTTACACATCTTACTAAAGAACTTGTCTCTCTCCTTTTTCTCCATTTTCTTCATCTTCTTATGGGAGGCCCAAAGATCCCTATGAGACTCTGCTAATACTGAATATTCCTTTTTGAGCCTAGCAACAATGGCTCATTGCATCTGCTAATCCTTCTGATACTTCTCATAATCTGAGCGACACATACAAAAGTGAAACTAGGTGGATTGCTCTCTCAGCCCCTGAGGTAGTCCTGATACTAGCTCCTTGATGACCCTAATATCCACACCAATATCTTCCAGAAGCCCAGTAGTGGATGGTCTATACAACTCTGACTCCTTAACTATCGACTTTCCAAGTCGATCTTTCTTTTTTTGCTCTTGTTATATGTACCCTCACCCCAAATATTGAGTGGGTAAATCAGGATTCTAGGATGCACCCAGGTGTAATTTAGGTATTCCACCACCCCTACTCTTTTACACAACACAGTAATAAGAGAAGGTGATAAGAGATCCATATCACCATGGTTCCTGTAGAACTTCATATCAAATATCATAAGATGACCAACATTTAGAGAAATGTTGTCTAATATGCAGACAACTATGTGGGCATGCATATCTATAACTAAAGTCATGTGCATCCAAGGAGAGATCCAACAACAAATGATGTTTAGCCATATCCAGGCCTCATCTGTGAAGTCATTCATAGAGATGCCCTTTTTTCTGTCCGCCCATGGGACCTCCTTGCTCAAGTACAGCTTCTCTGCCATCCAGTTGCCCAGCTCACACCCCTTATACTTAAAATCAACCATGTCTGCATACGGGATCCCATATAAATCATTTATTTGCTCCACTCCAAAATGCATATTCACCCATCGAATCTTGATAATCGAGTTTGAAAAAGATACTACACTAAGATTAATATAGAACTCTCACACCCACTTCTCATTTTACCTATAAGGGTTTAGGGGAAAATAGCTTCATCCAGTGTCCACGAGCTTGGCATAAAATGCTAAAATCTTTTTCGACACTCTCTCCAAGCATATACCCCTTTTCGGGAGTAGTTTAGTCCTTAGAAACACATCATAGTATTGGTTATGGTATTCAAGAGTCATGAACCAGATTTGGTCGTAGTATAGTGGTGAGTATTCTCACCTCTTACACGGGTGACCAAGGTTCAATCCCCGATAACAGCGCCATTTTTTATTACGCTCACATGTCAATTTAAGTGCAAGATGGTCGTTGTCAATATAATTACCCAACTTTGAGTCGCGGCCGAATCCACGAGGAACAATATGAGTGGAGATTAAATAAGTTTGAAATTAAAGTTACTTGATAAATTCAAATATATTATATGAATATTTTGGTGGATTTTGAATATTTTCAAAAGTGTAAAACAATTCTTAGGCTTCTAAATGGCAAATTCGAGACTAAGAATAATTAGAGCGTAATCCATTAGGAAAGGATCTTAGGGCTATGCTTAACTAGAGGCAACTAGTGTATGGGTACATGAAAATCAACTTCAAATCTTAGCTAAGGCACGCTTTGGTAGGCTCAATTAGGGATTTAAATACTAGTCTTTCAACAAAGTATCGAACTATCACCCATGGAATATTTTGAATACCTCATGGGTGTGGTCAATTAATCATCACAAAGCCTTAATTTGGCATCCCTATTTCTTATATGGTGCCCAGGATATAGCAATTCCATAATTTATCCTTATTTGTAAGACAATAAAAAGGGAATAACTATTATCTATATTATTGTTCACAAATGCTCATGTCACATACATTATTCTCTCAAGGATGATGTATGATCTAGACTACCCACATCCCTCTTTCAGGGATGATGTGGGGTTTAGGGAAATTAAGGCTTTTACCAATAAATTCCATTTTATAATCAAATATTTGTGAAACACAAAAATATCAACTAAGAATTAAAGCTAATAATCATCACCCATACACACTTGAACCCTATTCAAACATAACCATAAGAGGAAGAACTAGCAACTTATTAAGATAATAAACAAAATATACCAAAATCCCCATCAATTTGATTCATGAAAAATAAAGAGGATGCAAACCACACTTTAAATTCCAATGAATATTCAATGGAAATTTGCTAATCCTTCGATTAGGAGTAACTCTACTATAATCTTAGATCAAGGTTAGTACAAATATTTGCTGTAAGATCCTAAGAGATGAGATAAAGAGTGAAGATGAAAGATAGGATCCAGATGTTGAAAATGAGCTGAAAAGCCTTATTTGAGCCCTAATTCATATTTTTCAAATATTACAAAAAGCCCTTGAAACTTTTCTTCTCTACTGTAATTGCTACCTATTCACCACATTTGCGACTCCTACAATCGCGGTAGTCATATCGCGATTGCCCTTCGATTGACTTATTAACTGGTCATGACCTCGACCCTCAGATTGCGATCGCTGTAACTGAAGGTTGATTCTTAGGCTTAATTTCTAGCATTTGTCTCTTTTGTTTTCCTCATTTTCCCTTTTTAACTCTTTCTACACAAATTAGCATTAAGTAAGAGATTAACATAAAATTAATGGAAAAGCAAGGTAATTTAAGCTTAAAATGTGTTATAAAATCCTTAAATTGTTGACTTATCAAGCGTCAGTAAAGGTTCTTTGGAGAAGCTAGTTGGTTGAATGGGCCACTTGGGAAGCTGAAGTGGATCTAAAGACTAAGTACCCTCATCTCTTTTCTTCCAACTCAGTTTCTACCAAAGGTAAATAGTTATTTCAGCCAAAACTCTCTCTTTAAGTCTACTTAAGTATTCTTAAGTCATATCTTATGTTGTGAGTAATTGGATCCTTGTGATAGGTATAAGTTTGGATATAAGTTCAGTGCAGAGGTATTGATTCTTTTCCAAATCCTAGATGTATCACATTCGAGGACAAATGTTTCCAACAGAGAGATATTGTAATACCCTGTGTCTGAAAGCCCCTAGGCAACATATGACTTATTTTCTTGTGTCATACATACAACATACGAGTCGTATATAGCAAGTCATAATGATTGCAGCATGAATTAGTTAAAGTCTATTGTAAATATGAGTTGACCCTAAAAATTGTCAAAGCATGGTATAATTTATATGAAGAGAAGTTATAAGGTCAGTAGTTTAGGTTTTCTAAGTTTCTATCCAAGTTATGAGTGTTGGGCTACCAGTCGTATTGAGAGGTTATGAGTCATTAGCTTAGACTCGTATATTGACCAGTGTATACCATCTTACCCATGCCAAGTTTATGAGTCATGAGGCTAATAGTATCCTCACCATATGAGTCGTATGGTGGACTCATGACTAATGGCGGTTAATTTTTTATAAGTTTAATTGAGGGGCCTTTGTGTCTTTTCCCCTCTTATAACTCTCAACCCATGACTTATAACCCCAGAGAGGCATTATTTTCCTGTATCTTTTAGTCAATTAATAACATCTTTTCTTCTCCCATCTTTAAGAACAAAATATTAGGGATTCTCTCACCAAGTCATCTCTCAAGTCTTTAAGTTCAAGTTCTCTTCACAAGTCAAGCAATTCGAGGTATGTGAGGTTTTCGAACAAGGTTAATCTTCCATCCTTATGCCCAAAAAGCATAATTTTAAGATTGAATTTGCATGTTTTATATTAGGGTTCATCCCTCAAATTCTCATATATTGAAGCAAATCATTATCTTGTGATTTTAAGGCTAAAGATACTTAAAGGTTTCATGTATTCATGTTTTGAACTTTAAGATTAATATTGTGATTGGAGTTTCATAACTTTGATGTGGATTTTGGTGAAAGATTTTTATATGGGTGTTGAGCCTACTATTTTTTTATAAGTATTATTAAAGAAAGTAAGATTTTCAAGATTCAAGAAGAAGCATTAAGTTTAAAAGAAAGTTTAAGATTTTAAAGTTCCATTCATATGCAATACAGTATGATTCAAGAAAGCTTGATCATTTGATCTAAAGATAATACATGAAATCCACAAGTGTTTTAAAGTAAAGAGAAGCATAATTGATTTCATTCTATAAACCCTTATGTTATTTTAAGGTGAATTTCTTAAGTATGAGCATACATACATTCTTGGAGTAGTATTTAGCACCGAGAAGGAAAAGTAGATGAGCGTATCCAAAATTCCTAGAAACTATGAGCTACTGTAGGATAAGTTTTTGCCTAATATGGATAAAGTATAGTGATCATTTGAGTTAAGGTTTTATTCCGATGGTAAGGATAACAACTCTCCTTAATATGGGTAAGATATTGGACTCCATGATAACTCACACAGTTTATGTCGGTTTTAAGAATCTCCCATAAGAAAGAATAAAAGTAAAGATTTCAGAAACTAAGTGTTATGGCTCACTACGTTATTTCATATGTTTCATTATCCATGTTTTATGATTTTGCAGTATTTAACTTTACTTAAGACCAAGGTGAGTTATTTGTGCTTAGCATGTATCATTGTACATATATATTGAATTCATATTTTATTTATGCACTCGCCCCTACATACTCAGTATATTCTAGAAATACTGACACACATATATGTCTATGTGCTACATTGTCTCATAATGTTGGTTCTGGTGCTCATTTCCAAAAGCAAAATTGATCATAGGCATCATCTCCTACATCCAAACTTTTAGTGAGTCCTCATAGCCTGAGGACCCAACTTATCAGACTCATATTTAGTGTTGAAAGTTATTTTAGATCTTTGATTTTTGTTTAAAGTTTGAGTCTGCTGGGGTCTATCCCATTGGCTCTTTAGTTAGCAGTAAAGGCTTATCAGACTATTTATGTTCTAAGTTCAAAGAGTTTGTTTATGATTTCCAAAGTTAAAGGCTTACATTAAGATACGAAATTATTTACTTCAGTTTCTATATATGCTATTTCACTTTTAATTCTAAGTTGAAAGGATAGCAAGGGATAGCTTGGGATATTCGTAGTCCTAAGCACCGTGTGATGTCCAGGAAGTGCTTTCGGGGTGTTAAACTTGGTATTAGATCCTAAGTTTTAAAGAGTCCTAGGGATTCAGACAAGTCGCGTTATGTAGAGTCTTGATCAGGAATATGAAGCGCGCCACATTTATGAGAAAGAGGTTATGGAACAAGTTAGGAACCATCATTTTTTTATGAGGCATCATTATTATAGTTGTATTTATTGGCCTTAACTCTTGCTTTTATTTGATAGAATATGCCTCCTCACTGAGTCGATGCACATGAAAAAAATGATCAACTACCCTTGCACGCCAGCCCTCTAAATGAAAATATGTCTCATGTTAAATTATGGGCTGCCTTTCAAGTATTGGCCTAAGTTATGAATGCCAATATTCTGGGAAACCAACAACTAGCAGTCCCACTTTAGAAAAAGAGTAACCTAGTTGTAGCATAAATTTAGGAGTTTGTGAGGATGAATACACCTGAGTTTCATAGGTCAAAGATGGATGAGGATCCTTAACTCTTTGTTGATAAGGTGAGAAATATTACACAGATCATGCATGTCACTGAAGGGAATAGTGTAGAGATGACATCTTACAGGCTGAAGGATATTGCTTATGATTGAGTCACTATGTAGAAGGATGGTAGGGGTGAGAACGCAGCTTCATAAGTTGGCAGGTGTTTTAGAATACTTTTCTAGATAGGTTCTATCCTCATTATATTAAGGAGGCTAATGTGGAGGAGTTCATGAACCTTAAGCAGGGCTCTATAATATTGAAGAGATGATTGTTTGGAGATACTGTGATAGTACTTTATGCTCGTTAATTAATATTGTGTTTTTTCATCTTTCAGATCATTGCTAGGATGATTCTCAAGACAATTTCATTATTTCAAAGGATGGCCGTTGAATCCTCTCATTGGTTCCACCTAGGACTTTAACTATTCCTGCATTTTCCTCCCACGATCATTAGGGTGAATCTGTTGAATCATCAAATGATCATAGAATCCTCTCATCTAATCTTCTTCGGAATTTACCTTTTTCATGCATTACTTTTTTACTTTCTTCCTTGGTTGATCTAAAGATCATTACATCTAGGACAATCGTAGGTTGCATTGTCTGAATACCACTATAATTTCACCTATCTTCTTCAACCAATGATAAAAAGGGATGAACATTGTCAGATCCAACGATTATTGGTTGGATCATCTGATTCCTTTAAGTCCTAATTTATGAACTTCAATTCTCCAAACTTGTTTAGCCTACAAATATCATAAAAGCACTTCATTTCCATATAAAAGTGGCTATGAACCAGTAATTTATTTTATTTTAAGCATCAAAAGAGTCGTAAGCTCATGGCACATCAGTTTTGATGGTTTTTATGATATTTAGTGTGTTTTCTGTTAGTGTATAACTGTTTTTGAATAAATTAATGCTTCTTGAGATTGTATATTGAATTGTATTTTTATTTGGTAGGTGACATGCGAAAAATGTAAATTTTTATATCCCAAAATTGTGAAGAAAGTGACAGACATGGACTCTTTTATCTGTCTCTTTTATGAAATTTTTTAATACTTTTTCTTGGAAAATGACAAACATAGACTCTTTTGTCTGTCGCTTTTCTTGATTTTTTAAAAAATTTCTAGAAAAGCAGCGGAGAACATCGCTTTTATGGAAATATTTATGAATTTTATTTTTTTCAAAAAGCATTAATGTTTTCCATTCCATAGCAACGCTGTCTATCATAAGTGAAAAAGCGATGAGACACTTTACCATGAAAGTGATGTTATCCCTTTTCCATTTTTTTGGCATAAAAGGTGACTTCATCCATGGTTTTGACCTTTTTTTTTAGTAGTGATACTTCATCACCAAAATTGAGATAGACATTCTTAGGGCCAACATAAGCAATCTTGACTAGACCAGTAAGTTAAAATTGTCTAACAGATGTTCTTCTAATTTCTTCCATATATGCTTACCTCGGAAGAATTTCCAACTAATTTTGATTTGCACTTTTTTGCAAGTTTGACAAAGTAGTCTTTCACTTTGAAGAAAATCACCGGCTATCCTAAATGTGTACCATGTTGGATTTTGATCAAGGCCTTACCACTAATGAGGGAAAGGAGTTTAGCTTGGACTGTGCTGGCAAACGTAGGTTTGGACATGATAGCTTTTGCATACATGGTCCTAATGTCGTTATAATTTATTTTTCCCTCTTGAATGTTTGAGTATTGATTTGGATTATTGGGATAGGAAGGGTGTTTGTCATCTTTTGATTGCATGTTATGTTGTTCATTACATGAGATTATTGTAATTTGGTTAGGATTAGGTCAAAATTAGATGAATCTTTGGAAAGTTTGGCTATGGTATTTTTAGAGGAGAATGGAATTGGTGTCAGATTTTGATTTGGTGGAGTTAGTTGGTTGATTTCGATTGTTAGAAGGGCGACAGTTTCTCTAATGGTCCCAGCAACCAAACCAGTCGTTCTATTTGTCGTTGCTTGGCCATGTCTGTGTTTCAAAGATGTTGTGTTAATTTGTCCTTATCTTACTGGATTGATTAGGTGGATCGAGAGGTTAGGTTGGTTTAGCTAGATCTGAACTGATGAAGAGAAAAGTAGGAGCAAAATCTTAGGGAGAGATCAAATTCATCTATTTTCCTGAATCCATTTTTATTGCATCATTTGATGTAAAACAGAATTGAGAATTTCAAATGATTTGATTATATTTGTTGAGTATAAACTATTTCTCATTTCTTAGAATATTTATTTATAGATTTGTACATAATTATTATTGGGGTTATGTTTAAGTGAAAGTAGAAAATTCGTCTAACTTTTGATCAATGAATATTTAGTATTTCAAGTTTTGAATTCGGAAATTTTCCATTTTAAAAATAGTTACTCTTAAATTATATTATTTTCCCGCCTAATTTTAGTTATTCACTTTTTCTTTTACATGGATATTAAGAAATTAGAAATAAAAGGATAGTTCTATAAATTCACCACTTAAGAAACTTTTTGAGACTTTTCAAACAAGAGTTTACAGTTTTAAATAGAATTGATTGTAAAGGTAATATGAGAAAAATTTAATGAATTCTCTATTGATTTAGTAAGGTGGACAAGAAGTATAAATTACTATAAAATAATTAACGATTTAAGATATTTTAAAAAAATACTTTAAAAAGATTGGCAAGGAAAAGGCCATTGACCATAAAATTATTTATTATTTTCAAAATAATTTTTTACTTTGTTTAAAAATTAATATTTATCATAAAAATTGCAAATCCAACTTGAAGTTATATTTTAAATTTGAAATACAACTTTTAACATATTTTTAACTCACTTTAAAGTTGTATTTCAACAAAATCAAGTATGAATATTATTTCAAATATTCTTGACAAAAAATAAAATTAAATCACAATTTCATAAATTAGGAATAAAATAGAAAAAAAATATCTGAAATCTATAGCCAAACGGCCTACTAGATCTCAACCAGTAAATGATAACTGTGCATCAAAAATGAAATAGAGGAAGAAGTATGAGACAAGAAGTATAAGTAAAACAAAAAATTTTATCATGCATTTCATACGCTATGTCATAATGGCATGAGGCATCTAGTATTTCGATAAATGGACTTCTTGGCCCCACTTGTCAGACTAATCCCATATATTTTGCTCTTTGTGCCATTATTTTTCTTTTTGGACAAATTATTTTTTGCTTTTCTTTTTTAGGGTTATATTTTTGTTACTGTTTTCTTTATTTACTTTCTTCGTCATTTTTTTAAATTATTTTTTACCCCGCATACTCCAATAGGATCGTTTGGTAGAGTATATTAAAAGAATAATGCATGCATTAGTCTATGTATTACAAGTACTTTATTTGGTACACTTTTTAGCCTATGTGTAACTAATGTCTTGCATTATTAAATACTTTGTTGTGTATTGAGGTGTGTATTAATAATACCTCAACATTCATAGCATTAGTGATGCAATGAATCAAATGTATGCATTAGCATAATTAGAGACACATTATCCCTCAGAAAATTTTCCATATCCTTTTCAATATATATATGGAGGGTATTTTTGTAAAATAAATATTTTTATAGGAATTATGTAATTCATATTATTTTTTATATATCAAATCAAATACTGCATAAGAAAAGTACAAGCATATCTAATGCAAACATAGCTAACACAAGCATTATTAATACACTAGATTTTACATCATTCTTATACACTCTATCAAACGACACCTAAGTGTATTGAAGTTTGCTTTCTTCTTTCTTTTTCTCCTAATTCTTATTTGTATGTATTTGTAACAAATTAAATTTTGAACATTTGATTATGATTGTAATTTCTATTTTCTATTATGTTTTCTTTTCTATTGGTGGCGGAAAAATTGGACATCGAAAGATTAAAATTGAATTTCATAAGTATTGAATTTGTTTTTTGTTTATATGATGTTATTTACTGTAGTTCAAAGTTATTAAGGATATCTCTAATATTTAGAATGTTAGAAATTGAAGAACCTGTTATGAAAATAGATGGCGTGTGGCAAAAGAGAATGTCATGTGGCATGCTCTTAATTTGGCTCACTGCCAACTAATTCCCCACCCCTTTAAGTGGATAAACTTCACCACTTCACTTTGTCTGCAAATAGATTTATTATTCTTGAAAAAATCTTAAAGAATATATTACTACTATTACACTTTCCACTTTGTATGCTTTTAACTTTGATTACTTTTAGATAGTTTTATATCACGTAATCCGTACGAGTCTTTGTAAAAACTTTTCAACTGTAGCAAAGATAAGAAATTTTTTTCTTAAAATAATATCAAAGATATCTAAATGTGAATTAGTTGCCCTAGATATAGTAGACAAAACCTACATGTCCTGGGCACTTGATGTCAAAATCTATTAGGATGCGATGGGTCTAGCGAACACCATCAAAAATGATCATCATACATCAAATCAAAACCATACCAAAGATACGATTTTTCTCTGTCATCATCTTGAAGAGGGCAAAAAAATAAAATATCTCAGCATTAAGGATCCTCTTATATTATGAAATAATCTAAAAAAGAGAGATGACAACCTAAAGGTGGTCGTCCTTCTACAAGTACGTTATGAATGGACCCATTTGAGGTTACAAAATTTTAAAAATATAACTACATATAATTATGCCATGTTTAGAATTAAAATGCATCTAAATTTATGTGGAGAAAATATCACCGATCATGACATGCTAGGAAAAACATTCTCTATTTTTCCTGCCTCAAGTATGCTCCTGCAGTAGCATTACCGAGAGATTGAATTCAAAAAGTATTTTGAATTGATTTCACATATTCTTGTTGTTGAAAAACATAATAATCTTTTGATGAAAAATCTTGAAATTCGGTCTAAATGCTGCAAATTTTCACCTAACCAGGAGTGAAAGAGGTCTTGGCCCCAGTCGTGGTCATGGTCGTGGCCATGGCCGTAGCCATGGTCGAGGAAGAAATTTTAATTTGAGTGATCAACTTGTGCTAAACAATAACCCTCAGCACCATTAGTATAAAAATAAGGGTGAAAATACCAAAGCAGTGCAAAGGAAGAACTCAGAAAATAAATATTATCAGCGTAGAGGAAGGGACACTGGTGACGTACCTGTCATATGCCAAAGCATCTGGATAATCTCTATCAGGCGTCCCTCATGAAAGTGGATAACAATGTAGAAGAAAAGTTTATCCCTGAAGATAATGTTGAGCCTATAGAATTAGATATCGCAGATTTATTTACAATCCTTGAAGGACCTGTTAGTCACCATGTCGGGGACGAACCCGCAATAGTCTGAGTATTATACTTTTCTATTTGTTATATTAGTTTATATTTCCTTTTGTAGTATTTCTGTAGTCTTGTAAATAAATAAAGTTTGTATAATACGTGTTGTGCTAGTAATGTTATCATATTTACTTTGTTTATATTTTTGTATTAAAGAATATATGGATACTCCTTAAATTTTATTTGGATTAATAATAGATTGCTATGATATTTGTGTAATTATTAGTGGAACAACACACGCCATATTTAAATATGAGAAATACTTTCCACTTACTTAGAAGGAAAAAAAAACGTTATAGACATCTCTAGTAATTTAAAATTAATTGAAAGCTCCAGAAGAGCTACTATATTCCTGCCTAAGGGGACAAATTAGTTATAGCAGATCCATTGTTCTCTTCTAAATTCCCTAAAAATTTATTGAGTTTTAAATATATACGCTAAAATGGATATCATATTGAGACAATTTTGGCATTACCAGGAATATCTCAGGCCAGAAACAAGTGTTGGAGAAATTACCAACTTTGTCTTCAGGCTTATAATATGTAGAAATTAGTACAGTTGAAGCACACTTTATTGTAAAATCTGAAGTTTACCGATCTAACTACGTTTGTGTTTTGGCATAATTGAATAGGTCATCCTGACTCAATAATGATAAGAGGAATCATAGATATTCCAAAGGGCACCCATTAAAGAACCTAAATATTCTTACAAGTGATGAATTTTCATGTGCTGCTCATTATTAAGGAAAACTGATAACTAAACCATCTCCACTGAAAGTTAGTGTCGAATCTCCTCTTTTTCTAGAATGTATACATGGGGATATATGTGGACCTATTTACCGACTATAATGACCTTTCTGGTGATTTTTCATATTTTCACTTATTTTCGTTATTTGAGCTTCTCCATAGCTGCACGAAGTCATTTATAACTTGCTGGAACTAATGGTTCGGTTACCGGGCAGTTTGTTTGATTTTTAGAGACAGTTTCCTATTTTGAAGTCTTTGCCAGTTCAAAATAGCCACCGATCAAAAATAATAGTAAGATGATCTTGGATGCAAATTCTAACTATGCCAGTAGATTCGGAAGATTGATTTTAGGTTAGGTAGACCTTTGGTTCAGGTTTTAATGCACCCGAACTCATTATGAACTATTGATCGAAAAGTGGGAAAATTAGTAGATATTGGTGTGGATCCCACCATTGATATAACAAACCTTGGATGGAAAATTTGACTTTACTAATGTGTCTGAAATATCGAATTTAGTGGGTTTACATAGTTCATTTGAAAAAAAAAAGGTGTTCGAATGAGTTTCTAGGGTCAAAAACAAGTTTTGGCTTTGTTGGTGTTGGTGCATCGCTATCGTGTAGGACCTATGGTGATTGAGATAGTGCGTTCATGGTCCCTATGGTCACGATAGCGATGTCTCCATACCTGTTTTAGGTATATAAAGACCCTTAGGGCTACATTTTGGCCATTTTTAATCCATTTTTGAGACCTAGAACCCCTAAATGAGTGTAATAACTCAAAATTGATCATTGTGGGTGACTTGGAAGCTTTCTAAACATATATTATCATGATTTTCACTTGGATTAAAGTATGATTTCACCACTTTATTGATGAATTTCTTGGTTTTTGACCCAAAACCCCAAATTCACTTTGGACTTGATTTTAACCCAAAATTTGCTTGGTTTGCACCCATTTTTGTGGGTTTTGATTCCATGAGGTTGATATCATGTTGGGTTGACCTTGGAAACGTATTTTCCATAAGTTGGATTTTCCATAAGTGGAACCCACTTGGGGTTTTTGGTGTCGTTTTTGGACTTGAATTACAATAGTGTAATATGGGTATCGTTAGACTCGTATTGATGAGTAGATTATTATTTTGATAGTGTGATGGAATTTTGGGATTGTGTAGTGAAGATGAACATTGATGAATGATGTGAGGTTTTGTTGTTCGAATTTGAGGTAGGCTTCTACCTACTCTTCTTCAAAGGTGATGTGTGTTATATATGGCATGTGAATATGAATGTTAGGATTGATTAAGAGTATAATAACTTAGTCTTGATTGCTAATTACTTTGGGATTAGATGAGGGTTTTGGACCCGTAAGGCAAAATGCTTAGTACCATTTAGAATCTTAATACCTTCTCCCTAGATTGGACTAATTTTTAGAGTAAAGATGATATGATGCTAAGCTTGGGATGTGATTTAAGTGTTGGAATCATAGTTCGTATGATTAGCCTTAGTTGGGATAGTCTAGTGGTCTTGAAACCATAATTTAGGTAGAGTTGACTTAAATGCCCTTATTTCTAGACAAATTTCCTATCTTAGGATTGGTCATGGCTTTCTTGACTTCTAGAAATTGAACTAAATACCTTAGCCTAGTTTCAGAAATAGATTGCCTAAATATGAAAATTAAGGATCAGAAATGGGCTCGTTCGGACCACTTAGACCAAGACTTATGTTAGCCATTGGGAACTTAGTTGCGAATGTTAGGCCAAGTTAAGACTAATGAGCGTTATTAATTGGATTTTATTGGTGAATTGATGGATAATGATTTATTTTTCCCCGGATAATGACTAATGGCTTATGGCTGCTATATTTTGATTTGATAATGATCAGCTAATAACAAGGGACCAAGTCCCTAGGTCTTCATGGAAATATACAGCTGTCACATGGCATGAACAATTTTTTCATCTAGTGTAACAAATTGTGCAGGTGAGATGTGTACAGTATGGACACCTGGCCCAATCAGATTTATGCCCTTATCATTATTCCACTATAAATAGAAAAAAATGTTTCTCAATTGTTGAGTTTTTGCAAATCAGAATGTAGAAGAGGGAAATAGGTGAAAACTCAACTTTACAACATTGATAAAGTTCTTAACTTATGTATGTACTTAAAGAGTGAGTGTTCTTGAGTCAAGTCATGTTCTATAATTGAATTACTTGTGTTATAAGAGTAATGCTTTCTTTATGTTCTTAAGAGTACTTAGGTAGAGTTACCTGAGTTGATATTGGTTAAAGTTGATCAATATCAAGGTGATATCTTGGAAGAGTTGTCAAGGTAGGTTTGTAATAGAGGTGTTACAACCTGGTGGAGCTTAGAGTTAAGGTCCCATTGAGTCTATAATCAAAATTTTGATTATAGTAGATTGTTGAAAGCTTATGAGGGCAAGTCGTGGTTTTTCCTCCCTTGGGAAAGGAGGTTCTACGTTAAACTAGTGTGTTCTTTACTTTTCTGCAAAGTCTTAGTTTCTCAGTGCCGTACTTTTTTATTGTCTGTATCTGGCTCTAAGGGCCCTGGTCCCTCATAGTGTGATGCAACCCCCTACGTTTCAATAATTGGTATCAGAGCTAGAACTCTCTAAAAGGTTTACACCTAGAGTCACTTGGTATCATGGCTGCTCCACCTAATCTGGATGAAGGGCAATCTATTACAAGACTACCCCGCTTTAATGGGAAGTTCTATGGGTGGTGGAAAATAAGGATGTATGACTTTATTAGGGTTGAGGATAGTAAGTTGATTGATGTAATACTTGATGATCCTCATGTGCTAGTTAGAGAGGTCAAAGAAGGAGACCTAACTAGAATGATTTATAAAAGCAGGAGAGAGTTAAATGATGAAGATAGAAGGAAAGTTAAGAAGAATTACAAGGCAAAGAAATTGCCTGTCTGTGGCATAGGACCTGATGATTATAATAGGATATCTGTTTGTGAAAATATTAAGGAAATCTAGGATTGTCTGAAGATAGCTCATGAGGAAACAACTGATGTGAAAGTTTCAAAAGTAGACATGTTAATTACTCAGTATGAAATTTTTTCTATAAAGGAAAGAGAGACAATTCAAGAAATGAATACAAGATTCACTTCTATCACAAATGAGTTGCACTGCTTAGGAGAAGCGATTCCTTTGTAACATCAAGTGAGAAAAATTTTATATGTTTTTTCTAAGTCCTGGGAAAGCAAAGTGGATGCCATTATTGAGGCAATAAACTTGAAGACTCTAACTATGGATGAACTTATTAGTTATCTAAGGACTCATGAGCTCAAGAATCACCAAGGACATGAGAAGAAGTAAGCGAAAAGGGAATAATCTCTGGCACATAATGCTTCAAAATTTGATTCAAGTAAAGAAGACCCTGATATTGCCTATTTGGCAGAAAGAATTGATAAAGCTATAAAAAAGTGGTCAGTTTCAAAGGAGAGAAAGTAGAAGCTAAAAGGGTGGCAATGCTGAAGTATGTCACAAATGTGGGAACCTTGAGCATTCATTAAGGACTATCTAATGCACAAAAAAAATTTCAGTAATATCTCCTAACTGTAGCTGACAAAGGAAAAAACATGGACCGGTTCCCTGTGAAATCAAGAAGAAAAGTTGCAGCTGATTATACAGTGAAGCAGTCACTAGCAATGCAGGGAGATTTCTTCAGTGAATTTGATAAAGTAGAGAAGGCTGAAGATGTGTCTATTTTGTCTGTAGAGGAGTGTAAAGTTTCCTATGATTCCTTATTTTCTCCCATGGAAAACACTGAATATGGATAATAAAATAAGGTAACTCTCTCTAACATTAAGGAAAATTTAGATATCTACTCTGCTAAAAAGATAAAGAAGCTAGCAAATGTGTTGATTGATTTTGTGTTTAAACTAACTATAGAGAAAAATGCTCTAGAAGAGAAGGTAGAGAATTAGGAGCTTGAATTAATTACTTTAACTCTCTAGATATCTAAAATAGAAGAACAGTTTGCTAAGTTAAAATCTGATAATCTGAGTTGATTGAGTCAACTGGAGAAAGTAAATGATTCTGATGATACAGGAAAAAAAGAAGCTTTGAATTAAGCTTAAAGATAAATTGAGGGATTCTCAATCACCTTATGACTGCCCTACATAAGAATGAAGAGTTAGAAAGTGACCTACTCCATCTAAGGGAAGAACTTAACAAATTACTAAAATAGACCACATCCTCTCAAATCCTTTCTAATCTAACTGGTCAAAGTGTCAATAGTGGTAAAGGGCTTGGATATCAGTTCAAGACCCAATTACTTGGGTCTTATGGGAAAGTTGTTCATGGTATTAGAAATAGGGTCGAAAAACATCTATGTTCTCATTATGGAAGAGATGGACACTTGAAGAAAACTGTCATTATTGGGTTAGAGCTAGAATGAGCAGTGCTAATTATATCCAGCAGGAGAATTTATCCTAAGGTTTTTATGCCCTTGAAAAATGTAAAGAAGAACTCTCTACCTAGATGGGCCAAGAAAGATTTGATCACACCCTTGTTCTCTTTTTGGGAACTCAAACTCAAGTGGGTTCCCAAATATAGAGAATGACCATGGGTATAGGTGGGATGAGGAGAATGCAGTCAGAACTAATTCATGGATAATGGGCATTCAAAGCATATCATTGAGAGGACTAACTGCTTTCTTTCTCTCAAGACACTTCAAGGTGGAGGTGTCTGTCTTGGAAATTGTAAAAAAGGTTATATTCATGGTGTGGGGAACAAGTTAATTTCAAAAGACCTGGTCCTTAGCATGCCAAAGCTAAGATTTCAAGATGCCAAGGTTTGTAATGCCTGCGTTAAGGGCAAACAAACTAGGTCTTTCTTTTAGTTGAACAAGTAGGTGAGTACTTCTTGACCCCTTGAGATGCTACATATGGATCTATGTAGACCTATTAAAGTACAAAGTAGAGGAGGCAAGAAGTATGTGTTTGTGTTTGTGATTGTGAATAACTACTCAAGGTTTACCTAGAAAATATTCTGGAGATCAAAGGATTAAACCAATGAAGTTCTGGTTACTTTTGCCAAGCAAGTTCAAATAAAGCTAAATTACAAGATTGTTGAATTCAGTTCTAATCATGGAACTAAATCTGAGAACTCACAAGTTAAAGGATTCTGTGCTAAAAATAGAATCAGTCATAAATTTTATGTCCCAAGTACTCCTCAATAAAATATAGTTGTTGAAATAAAGAACAAGGACCCTCATAGAGATTGTCAGGACTATGTTGATTAACAGTGGGTTTCATCAACAAGCAAAGCATATAGAGTGGCCTTTTATGAGTCAAGAAAGATGGTGAATCCAGGTGATGATGAAGATTATAAATTTGAAGAAATTATTCCTATTCAAACGTATGATAGAGCTGATGAATGATGGTGAAGGACAAGATGATGCAGGTGAAAATAATGAAGTGGGTGGTGATCTAGGATCTCAGTTATAGACCCCAAATTAGTAGAAGAACTGTAAAAAAGGATTAGTCAAAATATTCAGGGACCTGTTCCTAGTGAAACTCATGTCAGAAGGTCAAATAGGAGGCTCAGATCTTCTCACTCACTTAACAATCTAACTTTACCTCTGGAGACTGAAGTCCAAAAAAGAGATCAAACTATAAATTTCATGACATTCTTGGCTTTCTTGTCTAAAATTAAGCCCAAAATGTAAAAGAAGATCAGAAAAATGTTGACTAGATTAAAGAAATAAAGGAGGGGCTTCAAAAATTTGAAAGAAGTTAAGTTTGGGACCTGGTCCTTGACCTATTGACAGAATAATTATTGGAATAAAGTGGTGTACTAAAAAAACTAGTTGAGGCTGGAATTGATCAAATTAACCTGACCTAATAAATAAATCAGTTTTTCTAGAAATAGGTATCCTTGGTAATATAGGTATATATTGGTCTAACTTAGTACTATGCCTTTGCAGGTATGCACCCATGGGAATAACTTTGGAAGAGAATAGTGAAGCAGACATAAATTTAAGTATTCACTCAAGAAAGAGAGGGACCTGGTCCTATCTCTCAAGTTAGAACCAAATTAGTGTGCATTAATATTCATAAAAATTCTTCCTAAAAAGCCATGTGTCTTCCCTTATCTGAGAAAAAATTGTCATTTCATAGCAATGTAAAGAGTAACACCTATTAAAGTCAGATGAATCATTTCAAAAAGGCACATTTTAAATGACAACAGTCACCTCTCATAATCACTAAACCAAATTCATGTATTTTCTTCTCTTCCAAAATAAACTTAAATCATATTCTTCAATCATCCTTCATCTTTGAATTAAAGTGGTCCCATTTTTTCTTTATCAAAAAAATAAATTCAAAATGGCAGATATTCCCAACTCCTCAACCCTCATTAAAGATCCTGAAGTAGATAAATCCCCAGAAAAATAATTAAAACAATCCCAAATCAGACTTTCTGATCCTTTAACACCCAAAACCATAAAAGACATCTCTTTAAACCATTAACAAGAACCTGTGTAAACTCTACCCACTGAATCCTCTTCAGAAATTCTAGAACCCCTAAATGAGTCTGTCCCAGTCAAAAGTTCCTTAACCATTGAAATTTCTGTTGAGTCTACCATAATAGAGGATATAAATCTAGTTTTGGTTCAATGATTGAATAAGAAATCTCTCAATTCAAAGTTCCTCCTTCCTCAGAAGAACCAAAATTACCTGAAGACTCTTAAATCCCTGTTTCTTTAAAGAATAAAAATCTAGAACTCTCAAAACCCCTACAAGTACCTGGTTCCCCAATTGCCTCTAAGTCAAACCCCATTTTCAGACAAATATGTGATAAAGAAATACCAGTAAAGAGGTGTGATCTTTTTAGCAGCATAGATTGGATAGCTAAAAATTTACTTTTTCTTGTATATATCCCAAGGAAAGCTCTATTTATGCAGAAGAGCAAATAGTTACAAAAATAATATGACAAATGAGGATAAAAAATGTAGAACTCTCAAAACCCCTACAAGTACTTGGTTCCCCAATTGCCTCTGAGTCAAACCCCATTTTTAGACAAATATGTGATAAAGAAATACTAGTAAAGAGGTGTGATCTTTTTAGCAGCATAGATTGGATAGCTAAAAATTTACTTTTTCTTGCATATATCCCAAGGAAAGCTCTATTTATGCAGAAGAGCAAACAGTTAATACAAAAATAATGTGACAAAGAAGGATGAAGAGGTTAAGGATAAACCACCTCTGAGTTAATCTATGAAGAAACAAAGAGAAAGCAAAAGGAAAGAAAAGGTTGTTAATTTTGGTATAAAGGTTCCTAGATTATATTCTAATAGGGGGTCTGAAAGGAAGTTTTTAGCTGATTCTATGAAGCCTAGTAAGTCTTCTACTACTAAGAGAAGAAGACTCAAGAAAGTTGTTGTAGTGGAGGAGGAGAATGTTAAAGTTGTAGAGGTTAGAGAGAATGAGAACATTAATCTTGATGTTGCTGTGGCAAGGGAGAAAATAAGAAAAGAAATTAATGTCTTAGGGAGGAACAGGTCCTCTAATTCAAAGTCTAGTATGTAGGAATGAATCAGAAACACATTGTTGTGAAAAAAAAGAAAGTCTCTAAAGGAACTGATCCCAAGAAGAGAAAATCTATTGAAAAAAAATTTAGCAGTGATTCCAAAAGAATAAGAAAAGAGGAAGAAAAGAAGGATGGGTCTAGAGAGCAAAGGAATGAGATCTTAAAAAATCAGAAAGTATTGACTAGGAGAGTGTTTGATCCAGGATTTATGAGAAAACTGGCAAGGTTGAGTTGGCGGAATATGTCAAACATCAGGGATGGTTACACCTCCTAGAGGAACTAGCTCCAATGTCTTTTGAAGAAGAAGTATGACAATTCTATTGTACAATGGATTTCTTAGATGATAGGTTGAGCTCGACTGCCCAAGTGTAAGGAAAGAAAATGAAGCTGGATGAAGAGTTATTGGGAAAAATTTTGGATGTGCCTATTATGGGTATAAGGGCTAATATCAAATAATAGGCCTCAGTTGAGTTCATGATTAATGCCTCAAAGGTGAGAGGGATATCAATAACTGGTGTGAGAAAGAAATTTATCACAAATAAGTTCTAATTAGTATTTGAATTTTTTAACAAGGTCTTTTTCCCAGGTCATAAAAAAGAACCATTACCTCTATTTTTTATTTATTCCTGATAGAGTGTTTGAGCAAATTCGAGTTGGTATGCCTTCCTACTCTAATGTTAGAGTACATTTAAAAGGTCATCTATAAGAAATAAGGGAAACATGGTATACCTTCCGGATACTTTTTGAATAAGGCATTTGACAACTTTAGAGTAGTTGGGACTAACGAAACTCCTGGAAAAGTCAAACAAAAGTTTAGCCTGACAACATTGGTGGAGAATGAATGCATAGAAGGAAAAGTGGGAATTGGGTCCAAGTGTCAGTGCTATTATCTGCTAAGGAAAGTCTAAGCAAGAAAATGGAGGAGATGCGGATTAAGTTAGCTATAACGGATACCAAGATACTGCACCTGAAAATGCAAAATAAGAAGTTATCCTCGAAGGGACCTGGTGCTACTAAGGAACTTGCAACAGAAAATATGAATCTACATACCAAAGTTGTAAAATTCACTACAGAGGTTCAAGGATTGTATGCTGAAGTTAAAGACCTCACTAAGCAGATATCGAATGCCCATGCTGCAGAGAGTTCCAGAATGGAGTTTTTGCTCAATTTCTTCTCCTCAAAGTCCCTCTCTACCTAAGTACTATTATCCATGTGTCAGTTTGTTATCCCTGTGTCAGTTTCTAGTGCTTGATTTTATGTGGATTTTGAAGATAGCTATTTTATGTTCTTTTTGCATGCTGTAATGGTATTGATCTCACTTATAATTGAATGAATCCTTTGTTTATGTCCTGAATTTATTTCTTCTTCATATTTAAAGTTGTTCTCCATGTTAGTGTTGCCCCAGTGGCCATGAGTTAACTAAATTGTGCATATTTTACTCTTGGTTTACTACTTTTAAATTTTAATGATGCAAAAAGGGGGAATATTGAATTCATATGGTATGGACAAGGTGAGGGTGTATGTTGCATGATATGATGATATGTTATGGACCAGGTACCAGGTGCATATGTGTTGAATGAATGTTTATGGTAATGATGGTATAATTAAAAGAGGGAAGAATATTGAATATTGTAAGTGGGAAAATAAACTGAATGAACAATGATGAGTGCAAGTATATTGACAGGGAAACATTAAAACATAGTGAATGAAATTCGACGCCAATTAATAACAATGGACCAGGTACCCAGGTTGCATGATATATTGATAGGAGGAAGCATGGTGCATAGTGATAGGGGGAATATTTACTGATAGTAGTGGTAATCACTCTGACTTAGTAAGGTGACTAAATTTGATGCTCCAAGTTTTGTAGTTTGTCATTATCAAAAAGGAAAAAAATTGTTATATCTTGTTTTGATGATAATCAGTTAATAACAAGGGACCAAGTCTTTGGGTCTTCATGTAAATATACAGCTATCATATGGCTTGCACAGTTTTATCGTCTAGTGTAACAAACTGCGCAGGTGAGATGTGTACCAGTCAGGACACCTAACCCAATCAGATTTTTACCCTATTCATTATTCGATTATAAATAGAAAAAAATGCTTCTCAATTGGTGAGTTCTTGCAAATTAGAATATAGAAGAGGAAAATAGGTGAAAACTCAACTTTACAACATTGCTCAAGTACTTAATATTTTTATGTTCTAAAAGAGTGAGTGTTCTTGAGTCAAGTCATGTTCTGTAATTGAATTACTCATGTTATAAGGGTAATGCTTTCTTTGTATTCTTGAGAGTACTTATGTAGAGTTGCCTGAGTTGATATTGGTTAGAGTTGATCAATATCGAGGTGAGTTCTTGGCAGAGTTGTCAAGGTAGGTTTGTAATAGATTTATTATAACTTTGTGTATCATAGAGTTATGTTCCAATTGATTTTGTGATCAAGAGTTTGATTATAGTAGATTGTTGAGAACTTGTAAGGGCAAGTCATGGTTTTTACTTCATTGAGAAAGGAGGTTTCCACGTTAAACCAGTGTGTTCTTTACTTTCCTTCAAAGTTTTAGTTTCTGAGTGCTTTACTATTTTATAGCCTATGCCTGACTCTATGGGACCTGGTCTCTTATAGTGTAGTGCAATCCCATACATTTTAACAATGGCCAGGATATTGGGCCTATAAAGATGTTATTTCCTCTTAGATATGATATTGGGCCTATAGATGTGTTATTTCCCCATAGATATGATATTGGGCCTTTAGAGATGTTATTCCTCTTAGATATATTATTTGGCCTATAGAGATGATATTCCTCTTAGATGTGATATATGATGGCCTATATAGATGATATTCCTCTTAAATATGATAATTGGCCTAGAAAGGTGATATTTCTCATAGTCATAATATATGACTTATAGATGTGAGAAGCCTCTTAGATATGAGATGCCTCCTATGTGTGAGATGATTATAGATATGCCATGGCTTATAAATATTATTATAGATATAATTTTTGGATATGCATATAGGCCTAAGGCTATGATTATGATGTTGTGATTATTCCGGACACAATATTGGGCCAAAGGCTGTGTTATGATATGAGTTAGATATTCGAAAGGTAATTATCCTTGTAAGGGATGCGATTGTAGTTTATGAGTATATATATACATATATATATATATGTGTGTGTGTGTGTGTGTGTGTGTTTATTCACATATCTCTCTGGAATGGGATAGAGAAAGATGCGGTATGAT
Organism: Capsicum annuum; assembly: GCF_002878395.1. Classification (NCBI taxonomy): domain Eukaryota; kingdom Viridiplantae; phylum Streptophyta; class Magnoliopsida; order Solanales; family Solanaceae; genus Capsicum; species Capsicum annuum. The sequence continues at coordinate 100,491,719 of NC_061116.1, read as the reverse complement.
GCTTATGATTCCATTGATTGAATTCTGGTAATGGCATGCATAGATTGGATAAATTCATGATTATTACATTTGTAATTGGTGTGATCCTAACTATAATACGTCCTTATCACTATTTTTCCTAAATACGGGTTAAAACCTACTTTTTACCTTTAAAATGGAATTCTCTACAATAATGATTGCTTAACTTAATGGATAACTTATATATAAAAGAGGTTAAGAATTGATTTTGTAAAGATTTGACCAAGACAAATTTTGGTCCATGATTTGATACTATTATTTACTCCTGTCATGAGACATTCCGCCCCTTTCTAAAGTTCATAACGATTTAGTCCCGTAATTGCTCTGGTCAATGGATTTACAAATATACACTCTTTCATCCACGACTTGAGTCTGTGTACCTATTATATATACTTTTGGATAAAGTGAAATTGATGATGATAGACTAATTATGTATATGTAATCTACCTTTTTTCTCTTTTCATGATTATTTACTTTAGCCCTAGTAGGGCTTGTTCTTTACTTTAGACCTTATGGGGCTTGCACTTTACTTTATTGCTCGTGGAGTTCTCTCTATATTATTGATATTGATTAGATATTATGATGATGTGATGATACCCGTCAAATCCAGAGAATATCATGATAATGTGATAATTCCCATCAAGGCTGGAGGATATTATGATGATGTGATGATGCCCGGCAAGACCGGAGGATATTATGATAATGTGATGATGCCTGGCAAGGCCGGAAGATATTATAATTATGATATTGATACCCGAAAAGGCCAGAGAATGATTATATTAATTGTGTACTTTGCATTTATTCTTACATGTGTATCGTATATCACTAGTATGTGCCTATGTCTACTAAATGGTATGGGACCTCTGCATAGATATAGGTGATGACTTTGCCTTGCGTCATTGTATGCTGATTGATTCTTCCGATCCTAGGGTGGTGGGGGCACGCATAGGCTCGGCTAGGTATTTGGTTGTTCAAAATAGCCGATTACTTATGTTGTTATTGATATTGTTATTCTTATTTATATTATCATTATTATGGCTAGTTTATTACAAATTTTTCATTAATTTGGTATCGAGATTTAAGATATGTATCTGACCTCTTCTATCTTATGGTTGCATTATTATGCATGTTTATTTCATGTTTAGACATATGGATTAGAAACCCTGAGTATGATAGTACTAATCCTTATAGGATTATAATGAGTCCTTAAAATAAAGACGTGATGATTTAGGTTATGCTTTGAGTTGACCTTATATATATATGTGTGTGTGTGTGTATGTGTGTGTGTGTATGTCTAGCTAAATGTAGCTATGGTATTACTGTATATCCCTTCCTTCACCTGTTCATATTGTATATTCATTCCTTGGTCTTGTATATTGCTATATAATCTTGTTTTGTCATTTATTCATAAATTGGCCAGGGATGGACGCTATAGTGTTAAGATTTCTAAGTATGGCTAGAATGGGATAGTTCATCCTTGATATTTTCTTAGCCTTTGATATGTTAGTCTCTTGAATATGGAAAGGATAGTTTATCCTCATTATCTTGTTGGTCTCTTATATTGTTGCTAAACATTGAGTGTGGTTTAGATTTTGGTTATATGTTACATATATCTGCTTTATGTTTGGAGCTCACTTTGCAGTTCCCTGCTAAGTACCATTCGTTTGGTACTCATACTACACATTTGCAGCCTGTAGATCATAGTATGGATTATCATCATTGACTTATGCATTGTGCAGAAAAGTCATGGTTCGAATACTTAGAGTGAGCTCCTAACACTCAGAGTATTACTTACCTCCCTCTTATGTACTAGATTTGTCTCTATGTTGTACTCGGAGATAAGCTTTATTGTTGTAATTTACTTCGTGTATTCAACTTTTGTACTTTTATTATATTAGAATCTTTTGTACTGATACCACCATATTTTGGGACTTTATTATGTATTTATCTTTATTTCATTTATTTCACATTATTTTCTTAATATTATTGAGTAGTCCATTACTAGCCGTTTTGGACTACGGGTTTGGCTTGCCTATTGGTGGATTATAGTAGGCGTCATCATGACCTGAGAAATTGGGCCATGACACCCACCCAGTAGGTTATTTAGATATTTTATGGTCCTAATAGACGCATCTTTAATATGTTCTCATGTGTGTCTCTTATTATCTCACAACCTGGCACTTGCGAAATATTGGCACAAATAATACGATTAAGGGCGCAATTCCCAGATTATCCCATTCAGAATATTCGACTTGATATGCTGGAGAATTTATATTCCAAGCTTTTGATGATTATTGTATGTCAATTGGGATAAGAGTTGAACATCTTGTCACTCATGTTCATACTCAAAATGGTCATGCTGAGTCATTTATTAAGCGCCTACAATTGATAGAAACACCAATACTTATGAAAACGATTTCCCAATATTGTTTGGGGTCATGTTATCTTGCATGTAGGATCACTTATTCATCTCGGACCAACTTATTATAATAAGTACTCCCCGTCACAATTGGTCCTTGGTTATAAGTGAAATATTGCTCATTTACAAATTTTTGGTTGGGCTGTATGTGTGTCAACTGCACCACCACAATGCATTAAGATGGGATCCCAGAGAAGGATAGGAATATATGTTGGGTCACCCTCTATAATTTTCTACCTTGAACCATTGACGAGAGATTTACTTACTGCTCGATTTGCAGATTGCCGATTTGATGAAACAAATATCCTACGATTAGGGTGAAAGAAACATAAAATTAAAAGAGAAATTGCGTGGAAAGTTTCATCATTATCTCATTTTGACCCACGTACCCCTATATGCGAAAAGGAGGACCAGAAGATCATTCACTTACAGAAATTGGCAAATCAAATGTCTGTCGTATTTGCTGATTTGAAAAGGATAACTAAGCCACATATCCCTGCAGTGAATGTTCCTATCTGAAATAAAGTTCCAAAAAGACCATCTAATAATGTCATAGCTTCTGAATCCTAAACACATCTGAAGCATGGTAGGTCATTGGGTTCAAAGGATAAAAATCCTAGAAAAAGAAGAGCAAAAATGATAAAGATAACATTAAAAGATTCTCATAAAGAAACTGATAACGCTCAACTTACACTACAAATTCGATGCAAGGTGGATGTTGTCAATGTAACACCCAACTATGAGTTGGGGTCCAATCCTCGAGGAGTGCAAACTTAGTTTTCAAAGCCTAAATATGTTGAGAGTTAACTATATGTTAACCCGTGATGAGAAATTTAAACAATACATGAAAATAAATTGGGGAATTTGATTTGGAACTTTGTTAATGTAATAATGAATGACACTATTGTGAGTTTGAACTATTTCAAAGTATTATCAAAATGAGAGGAACCTTGGGGTTATGCTATCCTAGATGGTATCCATGCATGGGTAATCAATAGATAATCTAAATTTTAGCTAAAGGTTTTAAGTAGTCTAGATTTAAGGTGTTGGTGTTATTCTTTCAATAAAATACCAAATCTCACTCGTGGATTCTTTCAAACACATCACAAGTGTGTTAAATATACCAATCCACTACCTTAACTAGCACCCTTATTTCTAAGATGATGCTTATGAAAAGAGATAATTCAACTAACACCCTTATTTCTAAGATGATGCTAAGAAACAAGCTAATTTAAGTTATTGTTCACAATTATCCCTCACCCATATCCCTCTTTCAAGGATGATATGAGATCTAATTCAATTAGGGTTACCCCCCCCCCCCCTTAATTCTTAATTCAAACATAAGACAAAATAAAAACTCATCACCATTAATACATAAATTGAACTAACAATCAGCACCCACACAATATTCAACACCTAATAAAATATAAACCCAAGATATAAGATTAGTTACTCATAAATTAAATAAAGGAAATATACCCAAATTGGCATTCAATTCATTCATCATGGGCAAATTAAGTATGATCCCAAAATTTAATTTCAATTAACAACCAAAATCTCTCTTGGAAAAACACTAACAATTATTTCTTCACTTAATATAGTGTATTGTTCACTAAAAAACTAGAAAATTGGATGATGAAAACATTAAGGGTTGAGACTTTTATATTTTGGGATTGAGCAGCGTGAAATGAAAATTCAACCCTTGGAATCTGCTCAACCTATCGCGATCACACTCCTTTAACTGTGTTCGCGACTCCATAATCGCGTGGCATCATGTTGCGATCTCCACTCTCTAACTTTATTGGTTGTCTGTGATAGAGACCCTTAGATTGTAATAGAAATATCTGAGGGTCGTCTCCTGGAGTTTGTCTTTAATCTTTGTCAATCTTTTGGTCATTTCCTACTTTACCTTAACAATTCTTCATCAGATTTACCTGTAAGATCAAAAACACTGGAAATTAATGCATATAATACAGAACTAGTCTCATATACTCTATCATTTCACCATAGTATGCAAGAATTTGGATGCAAATGAGTGGCAAATTTGCAACTCATCAATACCCCAACTTAAGATCTTGCTTGTCCTCAAGTAACACTACTACACACTCTATGAGACTATTCAACTTTGTAGCCCACACTTTTCAACCAAATGATCACAATTATTTCAAACTTGATTAGAACCAATAATTAGTCAATAAGCATGAGAATTTCTATCTGAACAAATCCCCTCAAAATCAATCACATTTTCAAGGATGCAAAGAATTTTGATGAAGAATCAAGTAACAACAACTAACTCTCAAGAGGTGACTCTCTATCAATGGTGATTCAGCTACACTCCTCGCCTTATTTTTGAAACATGATAATATCATCAAACTATATTAGTTTACATGCCTTCTCACGAAAGGAAGTCCCAACACACCATAATTTCAATCATGAAAGAAGGGACTAATCTGTAAATAATCACACCCACAAAGAATGTCTCAATTGAAACAAGTATCATGCCATGTGCTTGCCTTTATTTTCGATCGTTACTAACTCGAAGACACACGGTTGGAGATCTCAAAGGGATTTTTTAAGATTGTAATGTAGGTTCTAGGAAAGGTAGGATAGACCTTTAGGATGAAAGTAACTACTGCCTTCTTGAAATACACATAACACACTAATTTAGATCAAATATTGGATCATTGGCCACTAATTTTATTTCTAAATCATACATGTGGCTATGTGTACCATATTAGTTTACCCTCCTTTTGAAAGCATTCTCTTTTCATCTCTTTTCTTTTGTAAGTTCATGTTTCTCTTGCTTTCGTTGCATTCTTTCATTTCTCTTTTAATTTTTATCAATGATTTGCTCCTAGGCACTCACTTCCAAGACTATGGCCCATGATCACTTTCTTCCAAGATCCACCACTCCCAACATAAGCTCTTATCCTCAAGTTGGCACTTTTAAGTTCAACAAGGGTAGAGTTCAAACGAGGGATGAATTTTAAATAGTTCAAGGCTTATAATGTGGTTGCGAAGAATGGTTAATAATCTCAAGAGAGGTGACTAGGGATACCATTCACACATGGGTAGGATATTTAGGCTAAAGTGGTTTTCAATAATCACAAAGAAGTCCTAAGATAAATTCACCAACCACGCGTAATCAAGATTAGCTTTGAAGGACCAATGGGGCAAGTTCAAGATAATACAAGTAGGTACAAGAATCATTATACTAATGATCACCACACATGGCATGCAAACTTTTCTAGAAGGATCAATTTCATTTCCTACTTGAGGGCAAAAGGAGTTATTAATCACGCACTGTAACGCCCCAAAAAATAGGTCCCAGAGCGTCACACGATGCTTGAGGCTACGAGTAGCCCCAAGCTAACCCTTTGAGCCATTTTTATTCAGTTCAACACAAATCAATGGGGTTTCCATAAATAACCCACAAATATCAATAGAGTAATCATCATCCAAGAATAAAAGAATTTCAGAAAGACAAAAAAATATGACTTATTAGTCAACTCCCAACATCTATACTAGTCTGACAAGCCTCTAAGAAAATTAATAAAACCAGCGAGCCATTGAGACATGCCCCAACTGACTCATACTCAGTTATCAAATGTAAATAATTCTGTGAAACCAACATCAGACATCACATCCTCGGAACATAAGGACTTACCACAATAGAGGATATAGAACAGCGTGCCCGAAGAATCACTGTCGAACCTAGAACTGAGCACCTGAACCTATATTTCGAGAAAATACAGCCCACATCCGAAGATGTGGGCCAGTACCATGGAAAGGAATCGAGTATATGGGGGTGTATGCAGTTGTATAAATATCATCATCATAAATATTTATAAGAAATATGCAGGATGTATGAAAGACTCACATAGCCCGAAGAAAATCATCATAATCATGAGAAGATGAAATAAGTACAATAACACATGTGAGTCATCATATAATTTGTCAATCACTTTCATTTCATCAAGAATATCAATTCTCATAATGTAAATATCATTTAAATCTTTTGAAAGAATAACTTTCACAATTCCACTTTCAAATTACTTCACACCATTCACCATAGACACAAGGAAACACACAAACACTGGGAGATCCTATAACCGACATAAACCATGTGATCTACATGGAGTCCAACGTACAATCCACGTTAGGGAGAGTCGTCCTATCCTTGCCATCGGAGTAGGACTATCGATGTCAAATCCACACAAACTAGTGATCACTATATAAATCAGCCTCAAGCTTACTCCTACGGGGGCACGTAGTTCTAGGGAAGTAAGGTCACTTTATACCTACCACTTGGTGCTAGAGATTTCTCCCGGACTTAGCTCAGATCATTTCAAAGATAATCCACAACAAAACAATTTCGGTAATATATAAATATACATCGAGAGCCATCATGCTTTTCATCTATCAAAATCAACCACGTTGTGGATTTCCTTCACACTCGAGTTCAAAACAACTCCATTAAGACCTAAAGGTCAAATCATTCAAAATATCTCAAATATTCAACATCAACGTGCTTATAACACACTTTCTCCAAAAAAACACAATTTCCAATGGGGATTCACGACCCAAATATCAAAATCATGATAAATATCGTTCAAGATTCATGTTTTATATCACCACATATGTAAATTCATCTTTCAAAATCATAAACATCAAGATTTCATAATAATCATCATAAGATATGGTTTCATGCTTCAAATTCATAAAAATCAAATAAAAATCATGCCTTAGTAAAGAAAATTACTTTTGGGCACAAGAACGAAAGAGAGTACTTGTTGAAAAACCCAACATACTTTGAATGATGAACTTTAGATCGATACTCATTTTTGAATGTTAATCGTGCCTTTGAATGATGGTTCTTGGAGTTCTTGAACTAGGAACTTGGAATCTTGAATAAATTTGCAGAATTAATGGTGAACTTTGGAGGCTCTTGAAGTTGGATGAAGGAGCTTAGGGTTTTCTTTTTTAGGGAGTTTGATGAAATATAACATATAATGCTTCTAACAGGCTTTAATATAGGGTTTGGACGAATTTTGGCTGAGGGGGAATGACCAAAACGCCCCTAAAAATCAAAAAAATTCTCGAATCTGTCCTTTGGTGGATTTTTTGATAGTCTAAAGTAGATCAACTATAACGTTTTACTTCGATATTCAAATTGGATGAAACTAATTTCATTAGAAAGAGGACTCGCAGAGCTTTCCGTTGATATATGGTAGATCACCCAGGTCATTATGTACAAGGAGTTATGATTGTTTAAAGTTGGAGCAAAAATACGCCAGGCCTCAGTACTTTTCCTGCACGTTTTACTATTCACTACTATTCATGGTTCGATCGGAATGTTCATAACTTGTCGCTCGGGTGTCCGTTTTGGATGATCCATATATCGTTGGAAAGCTTATTCGATACTCTACGCAACGGTGGTTAATAATCTAAGACATTTCTCATGGAAAATTTATAATTCATTCTAGAAGATAGAACCCAACATGTTTACGCACAAAATTTCAATGAAAAATTTCCCGGGGTATTACACACACTACCAATCAAAGAAATTTGAGTCACAACAAGAGGTAAAGCATTGTTAGAAAATCATTTGATACCATGCCATTGATTCAGAAATAAAATTAGATAAAAGGGATGTTTGTTTCACTTTCACCACATAAGATTAGCTATTATTAGCACCAAATCAAGTCGTAATCTCACAATTTAGGTACTTAAACTTCCCCTAAATCTATGACTTCAAAAACCCAACACACAATGATTTTCCCTTCAAAATGTTATCACTCAATCTATCATAGAAAAAAGCTCATCCAACATTAATATCAAAAAGAAAAAGCAAAATCTATAAAGGAAAAACTAAGATTAACTATTCCATAAAACATAGGCACCATCAGGATACCCAATATTATAACCTAAAATCATCAAATTATCAATAAAATAAAAATCAAATCAAACAAATAGAACATAAAACATCTGAATAAGTATCCAAATAATATAGATCTAATATCGAATATGAAATAAATACGGAGACAAGGGTAGCGCTAACTAAAGAGCTTACAGTTTCCTCGTTGTATATCATGAAAGCATAAAAAGAGTTTAAGGGGCTCCCTGAAACTCTATCAAGTGTTGTCATCACTCGTCTTCTCCTCATTGGAATCAATAAAAACTGTCTCTTTATCATTAGACCACCTAGCCAGAATCTCAAAATCAACTCGGGGAGTGAAGTCTCTCTCTGGGCTTCAGAACCTTTTACAAAACCTTTACCCCTTTCTATATACAGGTGAAAAACTTGTCTCTCCTCTTTTTCCTCCTCCTTATTTTGTCATAAGAGTCGTTCAGATCTCGATGTGACTTTGCCAATGATGAGTATGCCTACTCAAGACTAGATATGGAATCCCTCTATGTCTTATGATCCTCAATACACCTCTCATAATCACTCTAAGTGGTGTAAGAGTGACGACTGGTAGAAGACTCACCCGACCCCCAAAGCAACATAGACACCAACTCATTCACTATCCATATCTGACTCAAGATCTTGTCAAATGGTCCTACAGAAGATGACCTACAAGAATCAAGATTATTATCTACCAACTTACCCAAATCGATCTTTCTATTTTTGGTCTTTGAGTAAACTCACCATGCATCGTCAGTGGGTAAATTGGTGTCATTGGGGATATCAATTTGTCCCCTGAATATTCCTCAACCTCGACTCTCTTACATAACTCAGTGATCAGAGATAGAAATATAAGAATGGGGCCACTGCAATTCTTGTGATGTATTATCTCCATAATTACAAATCGACTAACATTTAAAGGGATGTTGTTTATGAGGCAAGCTACTATCTGTGCCCGCATGACTGGGATGTGAGTTATACTGGTGGTTGGAGAGACGCAGCTATAGATGATGGTCAACCAAATCCAAGAGAATTCATTTAAGGTGATCCCCGCTTTTGTAGTGGCCCATGGAACCTCTCTAACTTGACATAGTTGTGCGACTAGTCTGCTCTCTGGGCATAATTTTTTGCCTCAAACTCCCTTAGGTCGGCATCTGGTAGTCTATATAGCCCATTGATTACCTCAAACCCAAATCTCACCACCATACCCATAATATTCATGACTAGATTTGAGAGATTTATAGCTTTTAGGTTTGTGTAAAACTCCGATACCCATTGTTCATTTGCTTTGCAAGGGTCCAAGGCAAAATATCTTGAGCTTGTAGCTTGTAGTCTCAGATAGAAGGCTGAGATTTTTTCTTGCACTTGTCTAATGAGATGCCCCACTCAAGGTCCTCATAGTACATAGCCAGAAAATAATAGGTGAGAAAGCAAGTTTAGCCAAAGTTTGCCATAACTAGCCTTTTGAAACCTGAAACAATACACAAGCATTAACCATCAAGATTAGCATGTGAAATCAATGATGTGTGAATGAGCTAAGATAAATAAATGGCTTAAGGACCATTTTTGGGTTTAAGATGAAAATTCAGGATCTTGAACAGGCCTGCCAGACAAGCCTCAGGTCCTGTGATCGCACTTTGGATAGTTGCGATTGCGATACCTGAGGCTTCAGTTCTAAGCTTCTTCAAATCATAATTTTGATATCCCAACCAATTTGTGTTCATCAGCAATAAATAACATTAAGAAGATAAAACATACTTCATGAACACACAAGCATGCCCTCTAAATCATGGAAAAACTAACAAAGAACTTATTTGGTCATTTTATCAAACACTTGGGGTGCATTCTATTTTCATACATATTTTGATGCATGCTTCCCTAATGATGCACACGCCAATACTAACACCACAATAAATTAACAATCTAACCTTAAGCACTATTTTAGCAAGAAGATCACAAACCCAAGTTTGGGCCCTAAACATGCTTCTTAAGATCAAATTTAAGCATGAAAGAGCAGATTGGAATAACAAACCTAATGCTTAGATGCAAATGAGGATGATTTTAACTTTAAAACCAATTAGTAATGATGAAAATTGAAAATATTTTGGGTATTTGAAAGGAAATGGATGGAGGAACCATTTTGGAAATGGTTCCTATCTATAACTACCAGGTTTGTGATCGCAATTAGCCTCAGAAATTACCACATTGATTACCAATACCACTTGTAAGTCCATTGGTTGCTTCTTAGTCTTGCACACACTGAAAGAGACTTTATTATTATGTACCCAGAATCTTATCTCTCCATATTCCATATCAACAAGATCTTTTCCAGTGGCTAGGAATGGTATCCCAAGGATGAATGGTATCTCATGATTGATCTCACAATTGAGGACAAAAAATTATTGGGAAAGATAAATTGATCAACCTTAACCAGTACATCATACAATACACCCATCAGTTTCTTAATCAAATGATCCACCATTAAGAGTCTTATGGTGGTGTGTATGGGAGCACCCAAGCTATCTTTTGATACACGGTATATGGTATCAAGTTGATACTAGCCCCAAGATCACACAAAGCCTTTTCAAATTTGTACATTCCGATAATGAAAGGAATGGTAAATACACCCGAGTCTTTCTTTTTCTCCACCATTGTATTTTCCATGATAGCACTACAAATATGAGTCACATCAATAATCTTAAAATCCACAAGTCATTTATCCGACATTAAGTTCATCATATTTTTAGTATATCCTAGGATATCTTGGTAAGCTTTTAACAATGGAATATTAATCGAGAGGTTGCTAAGTTTTGCAAGAAATTTTTTGAACTTGACATTGTCATCTTTCTTCTTAAGCCTTTGTGAAAGAGTGGAGTAATTTTCATTGGAGTCAATGCAATGATTTGAAGTTCATTCACTTTTTGCTCATCACCATCAATCATTTTGAAGCATCAACACATTCTTCTTCTAGCCTCTTTTTTTTTACACTTGCTTGCTCATCATGTGAATTTTCTTAGGAAATCTCATCGGCCTTAACCACATTTTCATAAAGAGTTCTACTAGTTCTAGTGACGATATCCAAACATGTGCATTATTTTCATCGTGTCACTAGGCAAACCTCCTTTTGGCCTAGCATTTAGTTGAGGAGAGATTTGGCATACTTGTGTTTCCAATTGCTTGATAGAAGACGAATGAGAGGTCACCATTTTTCTAAGTTTAGAGAAGTCACTCTTTATCTCCCTTACCATTTTGTTGATCTCTTCTACACGTATTAAAATTCGACCCAAGACATCTTCATGCTTGAATTTTTCTGGATCCACAGAATTTGACTCATTATTATTAGGCCTCTCATGAGGGGTAATATATCAATCATAGTCCCTCTTTTTGTCTCTCTATTCTCTGTCCTAATCATGGTATCCTCTAAAATCGATCTCAATCTTGTTCTTTCCAACCTTGATTCCTACCCTGCCTTTGATAAGTAGGGCGAAAACCCCCAAATTATTTGACAGAAATCTAATCTCCTCATCAAGCTTCTCCCCTTCTTCATCATCATAAGACCTAGGAATCTTGGAAGCAATGGTAATTACGGACTTAGAAGGAGCGCCCATCACATATTTAGTAAGAAGGTCAAGTTGGGTCATTACCTTGGCTATATTCTCATCCCTTTCTTCATCCTTCTTCTTTTGCTCTTTGCTTACAAAAAAAGTCATGGGAGACCCTGCGGCTACCTTGGTATCCCTCGTATTTCATCCAATATTTTGCTTTGTCATTTGTTGTGATATAGTTATTGATACCGTAAGATATCTTAACAAGAAAGCCCCCGACTGCATTATCAACCATCATTTTGTTCAATTATCCCAATGCCATATAGAAGATTTGGAGAAGCATTTTATCTGGCACTTCATGATTTGGGAATTGCATCAATTTGTCAATAAATCTTTGCCAAACTTCATATAGGGGTTCACCATTAAGTTGGCAAGACTTTATATCTCATCCCTTAGTTACAACATTTGAGAAAGTGGGAAATGTCTATCCAAGAACTCATCAGTGAGCTAAACCCAAGAAGTGATAGATCCCGTGGGTAAAGATTGAAACCATAGAATCGCTTCTCCCATCAATAAGAATGGGAAAATTCACAACCATATTGACTCTTGAAAAATGGGGGCAAGAACAAATAAAGCACACACATTAATGAAGTTTGTCAAGTGTAGATTGACATCTTCATGTGCTTGTCCTCCAAATAACCCTTTCATTTGAATTAAATAGAGCATTACACTAGTGACATGAAATACTCCATTCCCTTCTACCGGTGGAATGTAAATGGTACTAGCACGGCCTAAATGTCCAAGATGATCCATATTCTCAAGCCCATCAAAAGAGCCACCATTACTACCGTGTTGGCACATGGTATCATGTATGCTATGATCGTCACCTGAGAAAATTTAAAATATCAAATAATGTAAACTAAAACACTAAGGTTAACCCAAGATTACTAACAACACCACAATAGTGAAAACTATGTTTCACTCTCTGGCAATAGCTCCATGTTTAATAACGCTCAACATAACCTATAAGTTTAGTGCAAGGCGGATGTCGTCAATATAACACCCAAATATGATTCGAGGTTGAATCCTCGAGGAATGGAAACTTAGTTTTCAAAGCCTATGTATGTTTAGAGTTAACTATGTGTTAAATCATAATGCAAAATTTAAATAATACATGAAAATAAATTGGGGGTTTGATTAGGAACTTTGTTAGACGCAATAACGAATGACACTAGTATGAGTTTGAACCATTTCAAAGTATTACCAAATTGAGAGTAACCTTAGGTTTATGCTATCCTAGATGGGATCCATTCATGAGTAATCAATAGTTAGTCCAAAGTTTAGCTAAGGGTTTTGGGTAGGCTAGATTTGAGGTGATGGTGTTAATCATTTAATAAAACAACAAATCTCACTCATGGATTCTGTTGAACACCTCACGAGTGTGTCAAATCAACAAATCCACTACCTTAACTAGCAACCTTATTTCTAAGATGATCATTATGAAAAGAGATAATTCATCAAACACCCTTATTTCTAAGATAATGCTTAGAAACAAGCTAATTTAAGTTATTATTCACAATTATCCCTCACACATATCCCTCTTTAAAGGATACTATGGGATCTAAGGCAATTGGGGTTATCTCTCCCAATTCTCAATTAAAACATGGGCAAAAGCAAAACTCATCACCATTAACACATAAATTGAACTAATAATCAGTACCCACACAATATTCACCACCTAATCAAACATAACTGTAAGATATAAGATTAGTTACTCATGAAATTATAGGAAAGAAATAAACCCTAAACCCTAAACCCTAACTCTAACTAATTAAAATAAAATAAAGTACTAAAATGAATAGCTGATAAGATAAATAGTCCTCGACTGATGGGGAATCACCAAGGCTGCAGCTGAGTGATGTGTGAATGCGCTAAGAATAGATCGGGTATTGAGCTTCTGAACCTATATTATGAGATAATACAGCATAAAAAAGCATGGTATTAGTACTTTGAATGTACTGAGCATACGATATAATAGCTAGTTAATTTATATATACACTGAGCATGAAAGCAAAAACATGAAAATCAAACGCAAGACCAAGTCAAATCATATATTATGTATCTGAATGACTGAATACTGAACACTTGGTCATACAAACCTGAACTAAACCTAATCTAAAATCAAAATTAAGGAATGTGGGAGCTAACAATAATTTAAATGCCCCAATCTACGTTAATCGAAGTCCAACCTGTAACCCCAGCTGGAATGATATCGGTATATTTCTAAGGGTACCAACATTAGCATACGTAGATCCATTAAACTGGTGTCCCGAAGGACTAGGGTGTCAAGCCTAATCTAATGGGTGACCCTTTATAACCTACGGTGACAACATAGTTATGGAACTCAGGGACTCCTACTAACGATCTCTGTCTAAATAATGGGACATCCAGCATTTTTAGGTTTATTCGGTGCTAAGTATTACTCCCAACTGAAAGACACTAAAATATAAACTTAAGCATGAATTGATAACTGATATGCTTAAGTTATGGTATTCTGAAAATAATACTATAAGAATAATATGAATTGCTCAATAACGTTTAAGTTGACATATGCATGACTTCCTAAGTATCTGGTGTCCGTAACCCACCATCACAGACTAATGTGATATGTTATGATAATATTTAAGATTGATCATGGTAGGGAAAGTCATGAATAATACTCAACACTTCAACAACTGATCATGATATGGACACTCACAATTATTAAACATCTGGAGACATAATTTAATAGGGGAAACGTATTATCCTAGTTCACAAACAAAACAAATAGAGAGAGAGAGTTGATGATACCCATATTTAACCTGGAACCCAATACAAGGAAAAGGGGATTTACTTAAAAGTGAAAGAGTTTCTTAGGACTCGATAGGTGGAAGGGACCCATTGATGAAATCTTACATACCTGAAGGAAAATTGCTTGGAGAATTTTGTAGAATTAAAGTTGAAAAACCCTAGTTTCCTTGGGGAGAAGAGAAAAAATTGCCCCTTTTGGTTTCTCTGGGTGGAATTACGACTAAATCATGATATTGGGGATTTGGGGTCTTTTATACCACCCTTTGGGTAGCCCAAACGATGTGGGTTTACCTTTTAAGAGAGTGGGAAAAGACTTAAAATTTATTGATAAATCATGTAGGAAATTCTTCTCCCAATCATTACGACTCACCTCGCGACTCATTACGACTGGTCATGAGTCGTAGTCTGAGTCTTAACCTAAAATCGTAAGGTCTGGGATTCTTTCTATTATGACTATGACTCTCCTATAGATGGCTCATCATGACTAATCACGAGTCATCAAGTAAAGTCATAGTCAAAGACTGGATTCTTGGCTATATGCTATTTTTATAACGAGACCCTCCTAATGATTCGTTGTCACTGTGAAGTGTCATAGGGTTGGGTTGTTATTACTGGGCTAAAACTGAAAATCCTTACTATTGTAATGATGACTCCTTGTAACAATTCATTACATCTGGTAACAGCTCATCACGTGACTCATAGCTACTGGCAGCTGACTGATACTTAAGGAAAATTTGCATAACTTTTTCCATGATATCAAATTAAGGCAAGACTTATGGCATTGGAAAAAGTAAACTAGTGGCCTATCTTTTGAGGGGTCTAGATCTTGAAAACTTGGGGGTATTATATTATATCCACCATGGGATCATTTATCCCCGAATGAAAATAACAAAGCTGAAACATGAGTTAGTATCTGAATTTGTCACATGATGCATGGACCAAACTGTACTCATGATATTGGGGATTTGGGTCTTTTATACCACCCTTTGGGTAGCCTAAACGATGTGGGTTTACCTTTTAAGAGAGTGGGAAAAGACTTAAAAGTTCTGGATAAATCATGTAGGAAATTCTTCTCCCAATCATTACGACTCACCTTGCGACTCATTACGACTGGTCATGAGTCGTAGTCTGAGTCATAACCTAAAATCCTAAGGTTTGGGATTCTTTCTATTATGACTATGACTCTCCTCTAGATGGCTCATCATGACTGATCACGAGTCATCAAGTAAAGTCATAGCCTATGAAAGAATTGATTAATTAATTAAAAAAACTCTTACCTTAAGCTGAAACTGGGTTCGAAGAGAAAAATAGGGCTATTGGGCTCGCATATCTACCTCTGTTTCCCCAGTAGCTCCCTTAACTGGCTAATTTATCCACAGAGCCTTTACTAAGGCTACCCCTTTGTTTCTTAGCCTATGAATCTAGCGATCAAGGATCTTAAATGGAACTTCTTCATAAAAGAGGCTATTTTCCACGCCAACCTTTTCTCAAGGAGCTACAGATGTCGGATCATCAATGCACTTCTTTAACAAGGAAACATGGAACACTTGGTGCATTACTGTTATCTCTGTAGGTAACTCCACCTCATAGGCTGCCTTCCAAAATCTACTCAAAATTTTATATGGACCAACATAATGAGGGTTGAGCTTCCCTTTCTTACCAAACCTCTCCACCCCTTTCATGGGTGAAATCTTTAAATAAATAAAATCACCAATATCAAACTCAAGATCCCTTATCCTCACAACTACATAGGATTTCTAATGGCTTTGGGCCATCTTCGGTCTTTCTCTAATTAACTAAAATTTCTCCATTGCCTTATGCATGAATCTGGTATTATTAAAGCAGCTTCACCAACCTCAAACCAACCAATAATAGATCTACACCCCCTTCCATAAAAAGCCTAAAATGGAGTCATCTGAATACTGGAGTTGTAGCTATTATTATAAGCAAACTCAATCAAAGGCAAGTGGTCATCCCAATTACCCTTGAAATAAAGTATGCATGCCCTTAACATATCTTTTAAGGTCTGAATGGTCCTCTTTGCCTGACCATCTGTCTATGGGTAAAAAGTCGTATTAAGATGAACTTGGGTACAAAGACCCTTCTAAAAGGCCTTCCAAAAATGGGATGTGAACTGGGTACCTCTATCTAAAATGATGGTCAACGGGACTCCGTATCACTTTACCAACTCCCTGAGATAAAGTCTAGCATAATCCTTAGTTGAATATGAAGTGTTCACTGGCAAGAAATGAGCTGACTTAATCGTTCGGTCCATAATGACCCAAGTTGAATCGTGTTGATGACGAGTATGAGGCAAACCTATGACTAAATTCGTATTCACCACATCCTACATCCAAATGGGGATACTAAATTCCTGAAGCATTCCACTAGGTCTCTATTGTACACCTTAGCCTACTGGCAATTTGAACACTTAGCTAAAAATTCTATAATATCTCTCTTCATGTCATTCTACCAATTGACTTCCCACAAGTAGTGGTATATCTTAGTGGCTCCTGGGTGAATAGAATACCGAGAACCGTGAGATTCTACCAACATCTGATTCCTCAAATCACCCTATTTGGATCATATTATATGCCCTAACAGCAAAGAATGCCATCTCCCCCATAGGAGAAAACCTCAACCTTCTGATCCGAACTACCTCTTACAACTTAAGAAAAGTTGGGTCACTATTTTGCTTTTTCTTTAGTTCAGCAACCAAAGAAGATTCCAAACCATTCTGAACCCATACACTACCTTCGGTCGAAACAACCAACCAAACTCCCAACCTAGCATGCTGATGAACCTCACGAATTGTCATGCAACGAGACTACCCCTAGTCGTGACATGGTGCTTAAGGCCACAAGTGACCCCAAGATAACCCATGATCTAAAACATGCCATAAAAACTGAAATAAAATAACGAGATATTGTACAAAAGTCATTCATGAAAATATTTGAACGTTAAAAGAATAACAAAGGTGCTCAATAGTTATTACTGGACCTAAGGCCACAAGTGACCCCAAGATAACCCATGATCTGGAACATGCTATAAAGACTGAAATCAAATAACAAGATACTGTACAAAAGTCATTCATGAAAATATCTGAACGTTAAAATAATAACAAAGGTGCTTAATAGTTATTACTGAAAACATGTTAACTGCCTGACTATCTTAAATCCTCCAAACATGATAAGTTGTTGGGACAGGTCCCCAACTAACTCTGACTACTGAAATAACATAAAATAAGGTACTAGAAAGCATGATAAATAATATGAATTGTCATCGACTGATGAGGACTCACCAAAGCTGCAGCTGAGTGATACAGGGACGGACTACGTGCGATCTGGCAAGTAAGCGTCCGAACCTATATTGTGAAATCAATATAGTGCAAAAGAGAGTATGTGGTTAGTACTTTAAATGTATTGGTATGTGATATAAGACTAACTGAAATACATATAAGTACTGAGCATAAATGCATGAACATGTAAAATGAATGCGAGACCAAGCATAAATATGTACTGAAATAATCTGTAAAACTGAATAATTAAATAACTGATAAACTGAACACTTGGTCATGCAAACCTGAGTTGCTATAATCTGAATACTAAACTAAAACTGTGGGAGCTAACTATAACTGATATGCCCTAATTTGAGCTAATCGGGGTCTAACCTATAACCCCAGTTGGAAGGGTGTCAATACTTTGCCACGGGTACTGACACTGACAGTGTGGATCCACAAGGCTAATGTCCCAAAACTCGAGGGTGCCATGCCTCTACTAATGGGATACCCCTCAAAATCTATAATGGGGCCATAGGTTTGGAACTTAGGGACTGCTACTATTGACTCATGCCTAACTGACAGAGGAGTTGCTATCCCTGTATTCACTCGATGCTAAGTATTACTCCCATTTGATTCACACTGGTATTATTATTTGTTTAACATGATTTGGTACTGATAAGTGATCATTATGATATTATTCTATAATTTAATGATACAATCCTAATCTGAATGACTTGTAACTTGATAACAAGGATAAATATAATTTTCTTAGGTATCGGGTGCTCATAACCCGCCAACATAAGTTGTCACAACTAATAATAATGATAGTGAGTAAATCATGAGATGGATAATTCATAAACTAATAATTAACATGGTGCCAACTGAATATGATATGGGTGACTGAGTTTATAAAGCATGTAAGAACATAATTCACATGGGAAAACACATTGTCATGGTTTGTATTTAAAAATATTTAGAGAAAATTGAGTAAATTCATACTTGACATTAAAATTCCATAAAGAGAGAGAAAAAAGTTTATATTTGTAAAATAAGGTATTCTTAGGACTCAATGGGTGAAAGAAACCCATTGATGAATATCCCACATACCTGAGTTGCTTGAATTCTTAAAGAAAACTAGAAATTGAAACCTTATAAGGGTGAATGTCTTAAAGAAACCCCTTGCTTTTTGATTTTGAATGTTAGAGAGGATTGAACGTTGTTAATTGACTGAAAAGGGGCAAATATGGCCTCTTTTAATGTTGTAAGTCATGGATTAGGTGTTTAAGAAGGAAAAAGGACCGAAAATCCCTTCACCCATTAACAAAGGTTGCACGATTTTACACTGGATTGTGGCATTGTGCCTATTACAGAGGCTAGACTTCGTGACACACTGCCTATATCATGGAGGCTATCCTCCATAAGATACTGCATACTGCAGAGGACCACCTCCATGACACATCAAAAATGCTGAGGCATACTGCCTCTGTGGTCCAAAATCATCCCAAACTTCTTCAAAAAATTTTGAAACTCTCCTGGATGACCCTTTTATCATTCCTAAACATCTGTAAACTCATAAATCTATGTTCCAAGCATGGAAAGGCCAAAAATTAAATTGTTTAAAATCTTGCGGGTGTTAAAATGGCAATGTCACTTGTACTTAGTATGAAATAATTGTTTTGGGCCCTTTAAACATGTGACGAAGAGCTGGAAAATTGTCTAGGATCTTGCGGGGTATTACATGAACTAACTGTTTCTTTTCATCCTTGACATAAGCAATACTTCCTATATACAATCTAATAAGGGCGCCGACCACAACATTGGCCATACCTGAATGATACAAGACACTCATATTATAATTTTTCAACAGCTCTAGCCACCTTCTCTTATGAAGGTTTAGATTAAACACACACTGAAGACTCTTGTGATCAGTAAACATATCAATATAAATCCCATAAAGGTAATGCCTCCAAATATTTAAGACAAAAATCACTGTTGCTAACTCAATTTCATAAGTCAGTAGTTCTTCTCATGAGGTTTCAAATGTCGAGAGGCATATGCTATAACCTTGCCTCGATGTATCAATACACACCCAATAATAACCCTAGAAGCATTACAATAAACCATGAAACCATCTGAACCCTCTGGTAGATTCAAAATTGGAGAGGAAGTAAATCGAGTCTTCATATCCTAAAAACTCTTCTCTCAAGAATTGGACCATCATGATAGGGTGTGAATCCTTTTTGTCAAATTGGGATTAGCACATGAAATTTTAGTTTTATCCTCGGGCTGAAATCCTCTGCTAGACCACGATCGTGCAAGTCTGGTTGCGACTGCAGTTTACCTCCGCGACCACAATTGATTGACCATCCATTACTGTCGCGACTGCGATCGGAAGATCGCGATCACAGTACCTGAGACTCTTCTATTTCAGGTCTTTAGCTGCACTTTCTTGCTCTTTTTTTATTATTTTGAACTTTAATCCACATCCTTCCAACCCTTTAACTCTATGCCTGCAAGAAGTGGATATTAGTGCATCTAATCGCAATTATGTCTCATTTATTCATCCATAATAGGGTAATGTGAATGAATAATAAGTGCGATTGAGTGGTAAACTCACCACTCATCAACTTTTTGGGACACCGTGACTGGGCTGTTTCTATATACCCATCTAGTAATTATTGAACTACTGACTAGAGTAGAAACTAAGTAGGGTTCTACTAGGATTTTAGGGTTGACTCCAAAATCTACTACTATATAGGGAGTCACAAAGGAAAGTGTAGCTCTAGGGTCTAATAATGTATACATATAAAGGTGAAAAACTTGAAACGCACCAGTAACCAAATTAGGAGAACCCTCTTGATCCTAATAAGTCTGAAGGGCATAGAGTCAATTTTGATGTTGTCCACTGGTAGTATAAGAGGTAGAACCTTGCAAAGTCGGGCGACCTGCTAGAACTAATGAGAAGTTAGCCTAACTTTCCATACCCAAAACAAAATTCTCTACCTTTCATGCACTCTTTCTTATGGTTCTTACCATATCTCTTGCAAACTGGGTTGGTAGGACCACTAGTCACGCTCTCTAGGGACTTAGAGCCTGGTGCTCTTTTACGGGTATCCTGTCTAAACTTAGGCACTGGTCATTTGAAGATGATGGGGTTGGGGCTGACGATTTCTGGTGGAACTGAGAATGATTCCCACCATCTGACCACTATTGAGAGAAATTGAAGCTACCAGTCCAGACACTATTATTTTCTCTTTCATTGTCCTTGAGCTTCTCTCCCTCAATCTGCTGACCATAGACCATCAATCTAGAGAGGTCCATCTTATTAATCAACATGGTTGTCATACACTCTTGACTACATCCTCCAAAACACTAGACATAAACTTACTCATTCGAGCCTTAGAATGAGCTACCATATTCGAAGCATGCCTCACCAACTGAGTAAATTTGAGTGAATACTCCCTAACACTCATGTTTCCCTACTTCAAGTTGATAAACTCCTACACCTTATATTCCCTCAACTCCAGTAGGAAAAAACTATCCAGAAAAATGGTAGCAAACTCATCCCACTCTACTAGACCTGTATCAACACTTCTTTCTTTCTTTCACTACTTAAACCAAGTATGAGCCACTCCTTGCAATTATTAAGAAGCCAAATCAACACTTTCACCCAAAGTGACATCCATAATGTAAGTTACTTTTTGAACATTTTTTAGGAACTCATATGGATCCTCCATAGACTTAGACCCAAAGAACGCCAGAGGATTTATCTGAGTAAAATCTTGAATTCTCGTTACTGCCATATTCACTACTAAGCTGGCTGGGAAAATAAACTGTTGGTTATTCTAGGCATCCATGGATTGGTTTAACGCTGTGAAATTAGCCCTAAATTCGGTATAAGATACATGTTAATTTAGAGGGTCTTCTTGAACTGGAGAGGGTGCTAGTTGATCCCTATTTCTCCTTTTGTTTTCCCTTATAGGAGGTATTTTCTATAAATGGATAGAGGATGAGTTATAAAAAGAAGTTTAAATAAGCTTAAACTCCATTGCACGACATTAATAATGAAAGAAGTGTAACATTCCTAAAATATTTCATAGCCCCTCGCCCATAAGTGTGGCGCATTTCACACCCATGAATAAGACTCTACTTAAAGTGGTCCTTATATACCCTAGGACACTTTAAACTTCATTCTCTAATACCAAGTTTGTCATGACCTGAGACTACCCCATAGTCGTAACACGGTGCTTAGAATCACAAGTGACCACAAGCTAACCTATGGCCTGGCATAAGAAATAAATACTGGAGGAATGTAATAAAGTATTGAGAGAAAGTTAACTAAAGTAAACTAATAAGAAATAATCATAAAATCAAGATAAACATTGCATGGAAGATACTCAATGAAACTAAAAGAAACATATCTAACTGTCTGACTATCTGAAAACCTCTACACCTGATGAGTTGTTGAGAGAGGTCCCCAACTAACTCTAACTAACTGAAATAAAATGAAGTACTAAAATGAATAGATGATGAGACAAGTATACCTCGGTTGATGAGGACTCACCAAGGCTACAGTTGAGTGATGTGTAAATGCACTAAGAACGGTCCGAGTACTTAGCTTCCAAACTTATATTATGAGACAATATAACATAAAAAAGTATGCGATCAGTACTTTGAATGTAGTAAGTATGAGAGATAAAATCTAGTTGATATACATATATACTAAGCATAAATGCACAAACATGAAAATTCAATACAAGACTAAGTATAACCATATGTTGTGCATCTGAATGACTGAATACCAAAAACTTAGTAATGCAAACCTGAACTGAACATAATCTAACTACTAAACTGAAGACTGTGGGAGCTAACAAAAATAGACATACCCCAATTTAAGCTAATCGGGGTCCAACTTGTAACCCTAGTTGGAAGGGTGTTAGTACCTTGCCAAGGGTACCAACACTACTGGCGTGGATTCACTAAATTGGTTTTCTGAAGGACTTGAGTGTCAAACCTAAACTTATGGGTGACCCCTTACAACCTCTGGTGGCAACGTAATTTTGGAACTCAGGGACTACTACTAATGGTATCTGCCTAACTGGCGGAAGAGCTAGCATTCCTGCGTTCACTCGGTGATACATATTACTCCCAACTAAATGAAACTAAAGTATAAACTAAAACATGAACTGATAACTGATATGCTCAAGTCATGGTATTCTAAAAATAATACTATATGTACAATATGAGCTTCTTAATAACATATAAGCTGACATATGTATAAGTTTCTAAGTATCGGGTGTTCATAATCCACTACCTCTAACTAATGTGATAGGTCATGATAATATTTAAGATTGATCATGGTAAGGAAATTCATGAATAATACTCAACACTTCAATAACTGATCATGATGTGGACACTCGAAATTATCAAACATGTGGAGACATAATTTCATAAGGGAAACATATTATCATGGTTCATCAACAAAACAAATAAAGAGAGAGAGTTGGTGATACGCATATTTGACCTAGAACCTATTACAAGGAAAAAGGGGATTTACTAAAACTGAAGGAGTTTCTTGGGACTCAATGGGTAGAAGGGACCCATTGATGAAATCCCACATACCTGAAGGAAAATTATGTGGAGAATTTCTTAAAATTGAGGTTGAACTTGAAGAACCCTAGTTGCCTCGGGAAAAAAGAAAAAAAATTATCCATTTTGCTTCTCTAGGTGGAATGATGACTAAATCATGAATTTGGGGATTTGGGGTCTTTTATACCACCCTGTAGGTAGCCCAAATTATGTGGGTTTGGGTTTTAAAAGAGTGGAAAAGACTCACAAGTCCCTAAGAAATCATGTAGGAAAATTTGAATAACTTTTTGTCACGATATCAAATTAAGGAGAGACTTGTGGCATTATAAAAACTAAATTAGTATCTTATATTTTAAGGGGTCTAGAGCTTGAAAAACTTAGGTATATTACACTAATCAAACATAACCCCAATATATAAGATTAGTTACTCAAGAAATTAAAGGAAAGAAATATACCTAAATTGGCATTCAATTCATTCATCATAGGAAAATTAAATATGATCCCAAACTTTAATTTCAATCAACAACCAAGATCTCTCTTGGATAAATATCAGCAACTGTTTCTTTACTCAATATAGTGTATTGTTATCTCTGAAACTAGAAAACTAGATGATGATACATGAAGGGTTGAGCCATTTATATTTTGGGATTGAGCAGTATGAAATAAAAATTTGGCCTATGGAATCTGTCCGATCTATCGTGATCGCACTCCTTTAGCTACGATCGCAACTCTGTGATCGCATGGCATCATGTTGTGATTACCACTCTCTGACTTTATTGACTGCTTGTGATTGTGACCCTCAGATTGTGATAGCAAGATCTGAAGGTCGTCTCCTGGAGCTTAACTTAAGTCTTTGTTAATCTTTTGGTCGTTTCCCATTATTTCCTTCTTTGCTTTAACTCTTCTTCATCAAATTTAATTGTAAGATCAAAAACATTGGAAATTAGTGTATTTTATACAGAACTAGTCTCATATACTTTATTATTTCACCATAGTGTGAAAGAATTTGGATGCAAATGAGTGGAAAATTTTCCACTCATCAAAGACACAAAATCGTATTAATCCTGATATTCTTGAAAAAATCAGTGAACCCGAGACTAGAATGCATGAAGAATTTTCGATAACTCCTACTAGTTATGAGTTAAATTGAGATCAATTGAAAATTATGATGGATAATATTTTGGCATATAATATTGCACTCAATATTAGGCAAAAAATAAGGACCTTGAACCTCTATCTGTTGAAGAATGTCAACGAAGAAATAATTAGCCAAATAGCAAGAGGTGATTTAATCAGAATTGAACTCACTTGCTAAACGAAAGGTTTTTAGACCTGTAATCCAAACCCCAAATGGTGTAAAACCAGTCATCTATAAATGGGTCTTCATACGTAAAAGAAATGAGAGAAATAAAATTGTAAGATACAAGGCACGCCTTAATGCACAAGGGTTCTCTCAAAACCCCAGTTTCGACTATGAAGAAACATATTCACCTGGTATGGATGCAATAATATTTCAATACCTCATTGGTATAGTTGTACATGAAAATCTTGAAATTCATCTAATGGATGTGGTTACAGCTTACCTTTATGGCTCACTTCATAATGAAATTTACATGAAAATCCCAGAAGGATTAAACATGTCTGAAGTATATAGTTCAAAGTCTCAGGAATTATACTCAATAAAATTACAAAGATCGTTATATGGTCTAAAATAACTAGGGCGTATTTGGTATAATCGTCTTAGTGAGTCCTTGATAAATGAAGATACATAAATAATGTAATTTGTCCTTGTATTTTCATTAAAAATATAGCATCAGAGTTTGTTATACTCGATGTTCATATAGATAAAATAAATCTCATTAGAACTCCAAAGAGAACCAAAAGGCTATTGAACTTTGTCTTGTTTTGCAGATTGAACATTTAGCAGATGAAGTCTTTATCCACCAAACTGTCTATACTGAGAAAGTTTTAAAATAATTTTACACGGACAAAGCATATCTATTAAGTACTTCAATAGTTGTTCGATCAGTTGAGGTAAGTAAAAATCCATTTTAACCTCTAGAAGAGGGTGAAGATATCCTTGGTTCTGAAGTACCATATTTTGGTGCTATTGTTACACTTATGTATCTTGCTAATGCTACAAGACCGGATATAGCATTTTTTAATGATTTTCTAGCAAGGTATAGTTTTCCCCTATGCGAAGACATTGAAACAAAGTTAAGCATATATTGAGATACCTAAAAAGGTCTATTGATATGGGTTTATTTTATACTAACAAAGCTAGTACAGATCTTGCTGGTCATGTAGATGTAGGTTATCTATCTGACCCACATAAAACTCAATCTCAAAAAGGCTGTGTGTTTACATATGGAGGTACTATATCTTGGTGATCTACAAAGCAGTCTATTATTGCTACTTTATCAAATCATGCTCAGATAATAGCTATTCATGAGGCAAGTAAAGAATTCATATGGTTGAGATCAGTGATATATTCCATCAAAAAGAGATGTGGCCTAAATTTTGATACCTAGGTAGCTACAATTATATTTGAAGACAGTGCAGCATGCATAGCTCAATTAAAAGGAGGCTTTATAAAGGGAGATTGGACGAAGCATATTTCACCGAAGTTATTCTTCACACATGATTTCTAGAAGAATGGAGATATTGATGTACAACAGATTCGTTCAAGTGATAATACAGCATATTTTTTCACTAAATCTTTACCAACTTTAACTCTTGAGAAAATGGTACACAAAACTAAAATGCAAAAACTGAACCAGTTGAATCAGAGTCTCCATTAGGGCGAGTAAGAATACGCGTTGTTCTTATTTTTTCTTAACTAAGGTTTTATCCCATTGAGTTTTCCTGGTTATGTTTTTAATGCGGCAACACTCAAATGCATATTTAGTAATTTTTTCTTTACATGAACATCCAAGGGAGAGTGTTATGAAAATGGATGTCATGTGGCATGCTCTTAATTTGGCTCATTGACAACTAATTCCCCACCTTTTTAAGTGGATAAACTTCACCACTTCACTTTGGCTATAAATAGACTTCTCATTCTTAGAGAAATGTTAAGGAATATACTACTACTATTACACTTTCCACTTTATATGATTTTAACTTTGGTTGCTTTTAGAAAGTTTTATATCAGAACCATCATATATTTTTTATTAGTAAGTGCATTTTTTGTAGAGGAAATGGTGGTTTTGGACCCTTTGTTATTAGCTTATAGTAATTTTATCTCTTGTGTTATTAGACTAAGTACATTCAATCTTTAATTAAATAGAGTGTGTAATTTTAGTTCTTATACCTAACTTGAAGTTAACATCATTATCTTTTGATATCTTCAAGAGAAGAAAAAAATTTCGATCAAAATTGAAAAAAGAAAATCTAAGTAATGTCGTCAAACTTCTACTTTATGTCTTTTTTCTTCAAATTTGTAAATATTTGAAGTTAAAAACCCAAATTTTAGTGGATGAATAACATATAAGAATAAATTAGATTACTAAACATCTGCATTTAGTAGATTCAATATCCATATATATGATGTAAATGGCAACAAATACAAGGATAACATGTTTTTATTAAATGGGGCCATAAATATGGATACTGTAGCATATTAGTCTTCTTAAATTTATAATCGAATCATAATTTTGCCATTTATTTTTATTTCTAAAATTTCACGAAAAAGAAATTTTTTAAAGGATTGATCACTATTAAAAAAGTTCTAAATGAGAAAATTTTAAAAAGATCAAGAAATGATAGCAAATCCAAGTGTTGGAGATTGTTAAAGAATGTAAGGATTTAATTTTAAGGATTTAATCCTTGAATATATTGATCACGTTTAGAGGATTAGAACCTCTCTCTCTATATATATATATATATATAGGTAAATTTGTTGCTATAAAGAGTTCAAGTAGGACTCTAGTATGTACGCTTAAGCTAATCATATATCCACTAGATAAGGAAATACTACTGAAAGGTCTTACATTTGAATTTAAACTCAAAGCAGGATCATTATCTCTCAGATAATTTCTTTATCCTTACAAGCCTCCATAAGTACAACAGTGATACAACCACAGCAAGTTTGTCCCTAAGAAATAGAAATTGATTTGTAGCAAGACTTTTAGTCATAATAGCTGCCGTCTGATCCACAAAACTTATGTAGCAGACTTCCATGTCTCTTGAAGCTACCTTCTCCCTGACAAATTGAAATCAAGTTCAACATGTTTAGTGTGAGCATGGAACACAAGGTGACAGTGAGGTATGTTGCTGATAAATTTTCACACCATACTTTTGGAGCAGCTGGAAGCACAATTTGGAGTTCTTTAAGTAGATTTTGCAGCAAAACTATTTTAGTTGTGTCTGTAGCAAGGCATCAATACTCTGATTCTGTGCTAGAGTAAGCAACTATGCATTGCTTTTTGGAGCTCCATGACACAAGGTTTAGACCCAAAAATATTCAGAAGTCATGGATGGAATGTCATCATTTGGGCAGCCGGCCTAATCAGCATCTAAGAAACCAGTAAGTGTGAAAGAAGTGGATGGACGTATGAATAAACCAAGATCAATTGTACCATTTAGATATATAAGCAACTTCTTCATAGTCTTATAATGCACTTTATAGGGATCACACATAAACTAACACAACTTGTTAACAATAAAGAAAATATAAGGTCTGGCAATTATAATATACTGTAATGCTCCAACGATACTTTGATAGAGTTCTGATTGATCAAACCTTGGGCTGCCATGCTGGAAAAGTTGAAGAGCACTTATCATGGGTGTCGAGATAGGCTTTTTCCTTCTATAGAAGCTCTAATCAGTAAATCCCTAATATATTTGGATAACACAATAAAAGACCATGTGAGGTAACACAAACTTCAATCCCCAATAATAATGTAGATGTCCCAAGTCTTTGAGAGAAAAATCCTTAGAAAATTTAGAGATAATTGATAAAATAAAAGAGGAATAGATCTCTATAATAATAAGATCATCCACATATACTAGAACAATCGTAAGGTGATTATTTGTCTTATGAATAAACAAAGAAGAGTATGACTTGGAATTAATAAAACCAACTTTGAATAAGGCTTCACTAAACCGATCAAACAAAGCTTGAAAGGCTTGTTTAAGGCCATAAAGTGCCTTATGAAGTCGGCACACATGATTTGAATATCTATGATCAATAAAGCCTATAGGTTGTGTTATGTAAACCTCACCATATAGCTCACCATGTAAAAGGTATTTTTAATGTCAAGTTGACAGATAGACCAACCTTTCAATACGGACATAACAAGAACTAACCTTATATTAGTAGGCTTAACAACTGGGCTGAAAGTTTCATGAAAATCAATCCCAGCTTCTTAATTGAACCTTTTAGCTACAAGTCTAGCATTGTAGCGTTTAATTGTGCCATTTGGATTTAACTTTAATTTGAAGATCCATTTATAACCCACCACATTTTTTGCCAGTGAGAAAAGGACAAGGGACCAAGTAACATTTCGGAGGAGAGCATTGTATTCCTCATGCATAGCTTGTGTCTAATTGCTATCCTTATTTTCTTGGGCAAATCAAGTTGGAGCAATAGGAAAACAAGATAGAGAAAGAGGATACTTTGTGGTTGAATTAGCCTGAAGAGAAGTTGTTTTGGATTTCAAATAAGTGATCATATTATGTGTATGATCAGATCTTTGTGTAGGTTGTTTAGATAGAGCTTGAATTATTATAGAGGAGAAGGGACATCAACAAATAGGTCCAAGAAAGGAGTGGTATTTGGTGGTATATGAGGAGAATATGTGCATCTAGAAGGTGATTGTTAAGTTAAACTAGGTATTTTTTAGACACTAAATAGACTACATGACTTACTGGAAGAAAAAGAGTGGCATGGTACAATTACTGTTAAGGGGACACAATAGAAGAGGTAGAAGCATGGTATTCTGACTGATTTACCACAAAAGAATAAGAAAATAAAAATTTATCAAATAAAATACGTCTTGAGATAAATACAAGATCAGTAGGCACATTGAAGCACTTATAACCCTCGTGTTGATTACTATAGCCTAAGAAAATACATTAAGAAGATCTAAAGGCTAATTTATGAGAGTTGTAAGGCCTAATATAATGATAACAAGCACAACCAAATACCTTTAGTAATTTATAATCTGGAATTTTATTAAATAATTTCTCGTAAAGAGATATATTATTCAAGACTCGAGTTGGAAAATGATTAATCAAGTAAATGAAGGTTAAGAAGGCTTTGCCATAAAAATGTAAAAGAAGAGAAACATGAGCTAGAAATGAGAGACCAATCTCAACAACATGATGATGTTTTCATTCCACAGTTTTATTTTGTTCATGAGTGTGCAGACAAGACAATTGATGAACAATTCCATTCTAAGAAAAGTGATGAAAAAATATGTGATATTCCCCACCCCAATCAGTTTGCAATATTTTAATTTTTTATTTACAAAAATTTTCAACTTGTGATTTGAATTGTAGGAACATGTTGAACACATCACTTTTTGATGTTATAAGAAAAAACCATGTGTACTTGCTAAAATCATCAATGAAAGAAACATAATAGCAAAATTTATTATTAGCAAAATAAGGATATGGTCTCCATACATTAGAATGAATAAATTCCAAAGGATGAGAAGAGACCGACATAGAACTAGGAAATAGTAATTTATGAATTTTTCCATATTGAAAAGAGGAAAAAACACTAGAAAGAAAATTCGTATTAACTGTTAAGTCAAGTTATTTTACAACTCTACTAATAGTATTTATTAACGTATGACCTAATCAGCTTTGCCAAAGATCAATAAGAGACTTAGAGACAAGTAATACGTAAGGGGATGAGGTAGGTCGACCAAGCAAGGATGCACTTTAATGTAGCTTGTAGAGGCCCTGGTCAAAGCTCATGTCCAGTGGCACTTTCTGCGTTGCTCGATCATTCACAAGACAAGTACGAGGGTGAATCTAAAAAATATATTATTATTAAAAGTGAACTGGGCAAAACTTAATAAACTCTTTATAATGTCATGAACATGAAGGATATTATGCAATTGTAAAGGGTGATAAGGGGTGGAAAAACTAAAATTACCAAAATGTTTTATATTCAAACCTGCACCATTGTTGATATGAATTTGTTCATTTCCGTTGTACTCTCCTTTAATATGCATATTATTTAAATCATTAGTTAGATAATTTATCACTCTGGAGTCCAAATAGCAAGATGGATCAATGACAGTAGAAGGTTGAGCTACCATCACAATCATTTATTGCTTAGCATTAGATTGATATGCATAATCAAACCTGTGATAATATGTTATGGCCATGTATCCATATTAATTACAAACTTAACATTGAGAAACATTGGAAAAAGGTTGTGAGTGAGTTTGATTGTTATTTCTTGAACCCCAACCTCTGCCATGACCGTATTTGCCACCATAGGTTTGATTTGATGCATTTTTTTCGAAAAATGTGTCATCCTTGTTGGATTTTTTGACTATAAAATTAGCCTGGCCTAAACCTTATTCAATAATAGTAGCCTGCTCAAGTCAGTATTTGTGGCTTAACAATAATCCTTGAAGAATAGCAAGTGAAATAGAATTAACCCTTGAAGTAACGGACACCCCTAAAGCATCATATTGTGGTCTTAGACCTTCGAGAACATACAAGATGATATCTTCATCTGATATAAGTTGTGCAACGACCACCAAATCATCAATAAAAGTTTTCATCTTTAGCAAATAGTCAACCATGGATAATGCACCTTTTTTTGTGGTTTGTAACTATAGCCTAAGTTGCATAAGTCTTGCTCATAACTGCGATGAAACATGTCCTTCAATTCCATCCAGACTTCCCTAGATGCAGAGCATCCCACAACTTGTTCAAGCACAGGTTCAGTTAATGACGATAAGAGCCAACTAATCAATAACTGATCTTGTTTCTTTCAAGAAAGATACATTAAATTTATTTCAGTTTTTAAAATACTTGGGTCGGCATTTTTGCTAAGGTACTTGGGGGGACATTGAAGGATACCATCGGCATATCCTTCTAGGTCATAGCTATGCAATACAAGCAAACTTTGAGACTTTCACAAAAGTTATTCCTATCAAGTTTGATCATTTGGCATGGGATACATTAGTTGAAAATGGGAAAGAATTTCTAGTAGCTATTTGTGTAGTTAAGTTTGAGAAAGAAGCCATGAAAATTGACGTGAGTTTTAGTTTAGCTCTGATACCATGTAAGAATTTAATCCTAGAATATATTGATCATGTTAAGAGGATTAAAACCTCTATATATACACGTAACATTGTTGCTATAAAGAGTCCAAGTAGGACGCTAGTATGTGAGTTTAAGCTAATACTATATCCACTAGATAAGTAAATACAACTGAAAAACTATATATTGAATTTTACTCTTAAAGTAGGATCATTATTGATACGCCCAAATTACACCTCTCTTACGATAGAGTAAGCGATCACTGTCAAATATAGAACCCAACTGGGTTGGGTGTCGAATCCCACAGGGAATACCGTGTTCACTAAGTATTGTGATTGTTATTAATTTATTGATCTAAGGTTCCTGAGTAAAAGGGAGTTTGAATATGTTAACAAAATTCTTTTGTATTTATATCACTCAAGGTCCAGCTGCTGAGAGTTAATGTAGATGTAATTTCAATGAGAATGAATTAACTAGAGTTATGCTCACCAAGATGTTCAAATAGTTAGGTTTGTTATTTTGTGCTCGAATTCTAACTTATGTGTTCGATTGCAAGAATTATTGAATTCTAAGAATTACTCACGTGTTTCTCAACCTAATGAGTGTTTCACCCTTTACTTCTCTCGAATTTAAAAGATTCATGCATTATTCAATAACACTCTCATGAGGGTTGATCCTGTTAAGGCATCAACCCATTAACCCAAAGGGTAAACCTATGGAGTTCATGTGAATCACTTCTTTTCCCAACATCTACTTTCTTGTCAGAAAAGTGGTGTTCATGGGCTCATTTCTCAAGTTTGCAACCAAGAGATGTCATTATAATGAAGAAAGATTCATACAATTTTGACAGATGTTAGAAATCAAACCAATTAACAACCCCAAAATAGTTCTCTACATCAAGGCTCCCATAACCCTAGTTATGGGATTTTAGCTACTCATCTCCATATAAGAAATCAAAGATATATTAATGTTCATAAATGGCTTCAAGAGAGTACTTACAAAATTCACAATATGGTTCTTCTCAATCTTCAATGAAAAATATAAAATCTAATAATCAGTATAAATAAAAATTGTTTCACAGCTCTCAATAGAGGAGGCAGTATGAAACTAATAACAAAAGATATGGAATAAACCCTAATACTTGGTATTTATATGTTTCCAGAACTAGAATTTTAAAATTTAAACTCGGAGTTGCCGCTTCATGCTCGACGGGTTAATCGACGGTTCATCGATGAGGCAACGATCCATTGCATAGACTGTTACTAGAGCACCAGTGAGTCTATGTTCTATTTCTGGGCAACGGGTAGGGTGACGATTCGTCGTAAGGCCGACAGTTCGTCGCCTGGACCGTCGCATGACATCTAGTGTTTCCTTATTCTGTCTCTTGGTGATGATTTAGGTTGACGGTTTATCGTAGAGTCGATGATCCATCGCTTGGATCGTCGTAGGCTGTCCAGTGTCACTGTCTTCTATTTTTGGGCGATGGTTCAGACCGATGGTTCGTTGCAAGGTTGACGATCCATCGCTTGAGCCGTCGATGATCTTTTTCCTTTATTTTGCCCAGTTTATCCAAGTTATCCTTTACACTCAGTTCTTATCCTGAAAATACAAAAGTACACAGTTAAATGCAACAATAGTTACTTGAAAACACACAATTATCCTAAGAAAAAAGTCCTAAAATGCTCCGTCAAAAGCCGGAACATCAATTATCTCTTAGGCAATTTCATTATCATTACAAAGAAGAATGAAGAAAGAGCCAAAAATTAATGGGATTAACATCAAGTTAAACATAAGGACTAAAACTACACATTCTATTTGATTAAAAATTAAATATGCGTAGTCTAATAATACGAGAATCAAAATCATATAAGCTAATAACACAATGATTGAACTCGCTATTTCCCCTTTTCTTATAGCAAAACTATTTTAAGCGGGTTGAGTTAAGAATTAAATATTGTAAATTTAGAATGGATTGAATCCTAAGTAAATTTAAAATATTTAATTATTTAATTTATTTTCCTTAAAATTAGAGCTGCTACATCATTAAATAAATATCAAAAATTGTATTTCAAGCTAAAATAATAAAGAAAATTGAAATACCCTGGGTTTTGGACCCTAGAAAATTCCTGAGCTTTGAGCTCACTGTCCCTGTAACGACTCACCATATGAGTCATATAGTATGGGTACGGGTCAGGTGACCCAACTCGTGAGGTTTCCAGCGAGTGATGGTTAGTTTTTTGTTGTGCTTACGACTTGGTGGGTACGGGTCATATGGTTTGGTGACGGATCATTGGGTTGATCCTTTACTTAAATTAGTGACTTAGTAACATAACTTGGCTATAAGATGAGTGTCTCACTAAGAGCCGTTAGGACAAGATACGAGTGGTAAGCTCGAGTCGTATGTTGTCCAGTGTCCAATTTTTTTAGTTTTTGTCTTGGGTACGACTGGACCATAGTAATCGTATGGTCTGGTCACAAGTTGGGGAAAGAAAGTCGTATGGTGGACAGTATGTGGTGTCCAACCTTCTGTTCTGGTGACGACTGGATGGTACCAGTTGTATGATAAAGTGATGAGTTGGAGGGTGAACTCGTACTCACCTGCGAGTTTTAAGTTGGGGGTATTCTGGATATTTCCCCGCAGAACTCCTTTTGACCCCATGAAATAAAACACCTTTAGGGGCTACATTAACCTATTATTCTCATTCTAACCCTCTTAAAATCTCTTAGAATCTCTCTTAATCTCTTGGTTCAAAAAAAGGCTAGGGTTTCAAGGCAATTAATTAGAGGCTTTCAAGAGTGAATCTCTCCGTCTTCCTTGGTGTCTAAGGTATTTTACTCCTCCCTCGTTGTTAGTTCAACTAAAAACATGTTCTAATGAATAATTTTCATAGTATTATTGTGGTATTATTTTGGTTTGGAAATAGATGTTTATGGTTGGATAATATTTTTCCATGTTTTTCTCATGGTTTTCATGTTGTAATTATGGTTTGAATATGTGGTTGCATGATAATGGTCAATTGAAACTTGGTTTTGGTTTTTAAAACTATATGCCCTCAACATGTTTGTTAAAATGTCAATGAGAATTGTTTTGTCACATAGTTTGGCTATTTCTTTAAACTTTTGTATTGCATAATAAGCTAATGGAACTTAAATTAGTTTGCTTGGTTTTAAATGGTTTGGAAAGGACTTGGTCGCCATGCTTTTGGTTTAAATGAAAGCTTCGGAGTCAACTCAATTTTATGGTCTTGGTATGGCATAAAAGGATAGACTTGCAAGAACTAATTTTGGCATGACGATACCAACAGTTAATGCCTAATAAAAAAATCATTGGTAAATGGTTTGGTTATGTGTAAAAAGTTTAATTGGGCTTAAAAGGGTTGAGTAGCAAAGCCGTGAAAGGTAGGGATCCCAAAGGGATCGCCATTAGAAACTTACGTTTGTCGATGTTAAGGTGGTCTTGGTGATCGTGTGAATTTTGTCACACTTTATGCTTTGGGGGATGTACTAGTCATCCTAGGTTCTATTTTTCGATCGTGCGGCTAACATGCACTGGGGCCCTTTCAGTAGAGGGAGCTGAACCTATATAGCCTGTGGGTGGTTTTAAGACGACAAAGCTACACAACCCAGGTAACAAGTTTTAAATGCATATTATAAGTTCCCTTTCCCAGCACGATATATATATATGTATGTATGTGATTGCATATGATTATTTACCTTGGTTTTGAATTACTAGCATTATTTAATCTTATTCCCGAGTACATGCTAACGTTCACTTCGCTAACCGTCTTTCAGTGTTGTATTCCCACGCGATGCAGATACCGGTCATACTATCATTCTTCCTGCTCAGTGACTTGGATTCGGGGATAGCTTTGAGTCAGACTGAAGTGGTGAGCTTTCATACTCCGAAAGGCTCCATTTCATGCTATGGTCTTTTTTTTATTTTTGGTTATTTCCTTAGTTTGATTTTGGCTATGGTCGGGAGCATGTCCCGATCAGATGTTATTGATTCTGGATAGAGGCTTTGTTAGACAACTATGGCCATAGGCGGTGTTGGTATTGGTGTCAGCCTTGATATTGATACTGGTATTGGCATTGGGGTTGGCACCGGTTGGATATTTGATTGAGGTTGTAGGATTATGATTATAGACTTTGTTTAATGTCTTTGAAATATTATTGCTTTCTCTTATTATATGTTCAAAATTCATCTGACATAGGGTGCAGGGCAGTTATGATTGGGTATTGGGGGTGGTCTCCGATCCCGGTTGGACTTAAGATGCCCGACACGACTAGGCCCTGATTTGGGTTGTGTCAGAAACTAAGTATGTAAAATTGAGTGACTTTGATTGTCGATTATTATAAGTTGAGTGATCATTTGTATATTTAATTAATGAAAAAAAATTCTATCTATTTTAATTTATTTATCTGTTTTTTATTTTGACACGAAATTTAAAAAAAGTTATAAAGAATTTTGAATTTTTTGAACTTAAATTCAAACAGAATAAAATATATCAAAATTTTCTTTAATCTTTGTGATTTTAGATATGTCATTTAAAAAATTAAAATTAAAAAGATCATCAAAAACATAAAAAAATATTTTTTCTCAAATAGGCTAAAAAAAATACATTAAAAATAGAGAATATTATATATAGTTGATTTACTTATAAATATCTACAAATAAGAACAAGGAGAAACAACCCTTCACTTTACATAGTATCGGGAGTAGGTTTGTGCAAAAATCAAACCAACCGATAAACTGAACTGATAAAAATGCCATTGGGTTATTGGTATTGGGTTATTGGGTTAATAATTTTTTATTGGTTTTATAAAAAAATTTATTGGGTAAACGGTTCGATTTTGATTTTAGCTTATTGGGTTATCGGTTAAACCGATAACTAAACCGATAACCCAATAAGGTTACACTAAGTTATTATTTTCTCCCTATTTATATTATATACATAAATATCTATATTACTTTATGTTATATAAATAAATATCTATATTACTTCTACATATATATATATATATATATAGAGAGAGAGAGAGAGAGAGAGAGAGAGATGAACTATTTATTCGCAATGCAATGATTCATAAAGTATTAACCTATTCAGGGAAATAAAGAAACAATATAAAGCTCGGTATTATCATATTAGAAAGCTTGAAGCATTTAGTAGCTTCCAACAATTAGGATTTAGTTTTTTTTCAAACTAACATTCAGTTCAAGTTTGAAGATTCTTGTAAACTAAAATGCATTGCGTAAGATTTTGACGGTAACTAAGATTCCATTTTTTATGTTAGTTGCTACAATTTCTATTTTATGAGTATTTTCTTACTAGTACAACAGAAAACTGAACCGTTAATGTCCAAAAATCGATAAACCGAAACCGATAAGAAAATATTTTATTGGTTGATTATTGATTTTACATATTTAAAAATCGATAAACTAAATCAATAACACATAAAATCGAGCCGAACTGATCGATGCACACCCCTAATCGGGAGCACCAAAAATTACTGAAAGAAAAAGATAAAAGAAAGATAAAAAAAAAAAAGCAATAAAGAAAAGGTATTTGAGGGGAAAAAAAGGAGAGCAAAACATGTCAAAAGAAAAAAAAAAGTGAACGATAGTGAAAAAGCAAAAAAAAATACAAAGGGGAAGAAAAGAAGTGGTCTGACAGGTGGGACCTAATAAGTTCATATTTTAAAATATTCATTCGTTCAATTTTATTTGTCATTTTTTAATATACACCAAATAATTATTAATATCATTTTTTTATCATAATACTTCTATTAATTAATATTTAAAGTAATATATCTTAAATATAGTTTAGATAATGAGTAATTAATTCTAATAATAAAAAATAAAAAAATATATTTTTTAATATATTAAAATAATAAATAAAAATAAAATTTATTTAATAAAATAATAACAAATAAAAATAAATATAATATAATAAGTAATTAATGCTAATAATAAATAACAAAAAATGTTTTTTAAATATATTAAAATAATAAATTAAAAAAAAATATTTGATAAAATAATAACAAATAAAAATAACAAAGAAAGAAATAATTTAATACGACACATTTTATTATTATTATTATTATTATTATTATTATTATTATATAGAAGCATGAAGGACGATCAAGGATAAACTTGTCATTTCATAAAAAATTTAAAATATTTATTTATTTGATATAACTTCAAAAGTTGATCATGAGATCAAAATGACAAAATAAGCAAATATTTTTGCCAAAATGTCAAGTGTGCTTGATGATGTGACATCTAAAGTGGATCCCGTATTTTTTCAAACACAAATTTTTATAAAATGTCTTGTATATTAATAATTAGACTATTTTAATGGGATATTGACCTCTTTAAATCTTTATGTGAAAAAATTATTTTATTTTATTGAAATAAGAATAGCTAAAAAGATGAATATTAATTTTTATTTGCATAATTAATTGTTGACATTCATGTGTTTAAAAGTAATTATAAAGTATGATTTTTTTAATTCCAAAAAATTAATATAAGTGATGAATGTTTTTACAATTTATATGAGGATACTATAATTTATACGCTTAATGGACAAAATTATTTTAATTAACACTCTTATATATTGTAAAGTAAAAAACTTCTACCTATGAGATCCTATAATGATAATTTTAAGTATTTTTTTAATAAAAGATGAGAGTTATAAATCTTCAAAATAAAATTATATATTACATTAAATAAATAAATTTGATAATGTCAAATTTCTTTACACTAATAATGTATCACATAAACTTATTTAGTTATATATGTTTTTGTACTCAATTTTTTTATGGGATATCTTTTATAATTTTATGTTCTTTCATTATGAACATCAACATAAGATATGCCTATATTAACAAAATTAGTTCTTTTTCTCTAACAATACATGTAATTTACATTTATTTATAATATTAGTCAAAGAAGATTATCTGTTTTCTTATTGAAAATATTTAAATATGTATAATTTTATGTAGAATTACATCCCATATTTATTATCTTACTATCAGTTAATGTCCTTTAATTAAACTGAGTTATATAAAATGTAATTTTAAAATTTTATCGAATTACTATAATTTATATCATGTTATTCTTTGTTAATGGTTATCTTTTTGATTAAGATCACAAATTGTATCATCATCTATGTAAATTCTGCTTGAAGCATCTTTGTTGTAGCACTAAAGGATTATTTGATATAAAAATGAGACAGATGAAGTTAATTAGTGACATTAGTTATCTTATCATATATATTTGTTTGACATAATACTAAAAGGGTCAAAATCATTTTCCCTTCCCAACTTTATCTTAAAAATCAAACTCCCCCTCAACTTTAAATAATAATCATACTCCTCCTTTATCCTAATTGACTTTTTAAAATTTCTATTTTACCCTTTATCATCAATTTTTATTCTTTTTTTTTAACTTCTTTAAAATCATCATATTTTTTTTAAAAAAAAAATTCATATAACAAAGTTTTCATAAAAACATAAACGTTATTCATATAACAAAATTTGCTTAAAAAACATAAACATTATCTTCTAAGAAAAAAAAGTAAGAAATGTATAAGCTAATGATGATCTTTATGAAGTAAATTAGCATAATAAGAAAATTAGTTTTATTAATAATAATCAAAATTATAATATTTATTTTACAAGTGAAAATAATTAGTAATACTAATTTTATAAAGATATTTCAATGCAGAAAATACAAACAAGAAATGAAAGAGATAAGCCTCTAGTACCACCCCGAACTATGGTCAAAGTTGTTACGACACACTCCAACTTCACAGGGGTCCTATTATCTCCTGAACTCAAATTTAGCGTATTTTTCTCTTTTTTTTTTGTGCTAATGTGGCGCCTTTATTACATAAAATGGAACCCACATCAAAGGTGTCACGCCATCTAAAATGATTGGCAAAAGGTGTCATGTTAGCTAAAAAGATTGATAAAAATACGCTAAAATTTAGTTTAAGGGGTAATAGGACCCTGTAAAATTGATGTGTGTCGTAGCAAATTTGATCATAGTTCGGGGATACTAGATATTTTTCTCGAATAAAAATAAGGTCAAATTTTAAAGATTATATTTATTTATATAAATTATAAAATATGCAATACTCTATTAATGACAATCACAGCTTATTTACTGATATAGACAAAAGATAATATCATTTCTTATCACTTTAATTTATCTGCTCAGTTTATGAAATCAAGAAATTGTATTATATTTTTTTCTACCCTTTAGTGTTGAATAACTATATAAAGTAACAGTATAGACAAATTTAAAGTTTCAAATTATCATTAATAAGGTTAATTTAGCAAAATATACATCTAAGTAAATTTTTCTTAAGGATTGTGTTATATCAATAAAAAGTTAAGTAATACGAAACGAATTTAGTAAGAGAGTGATAAAACACAAAAATATACGCACATACATGTACATACATATGTATATATACACACTTAGGGATGAGTTGTTTGGAAACAAGCTATTCCAAGATTAGTTATTACAAAATAAATTGTACTAACATGTATGTGTGATCACTTATCTCATCACCGTGGTATAAATGGTGCGACAAATAATTTTGAGACTACCTAGTACATCTAATTAAACGCAGGATAAATAATCACGAACTTTATCTCTGAATTATTATAATTATACCTCACACCAAACGACTCTTTAATACATATAATACTAAAATAACGATATTAAAAAATAACATAGAATTTTGTGATTAATTTATAAAAAGTACTCATTTGCGTATAAAGTTAATAAACTTAAATAAAATGCTACAAATATCCATGTTAAAAAAATATTCATTACATATAATATAAAAAGATATTACATAAATATAGAATTAAAATTATAAGGACAAAACGGACATTGCATGAGATTAAGGGGTGAATATGATTATTATTCAATGTTGAGGGGGTTGATTTTTTAATCAAAGTTGAGGGATGAAAATGATTTTCAACCAATAATAAAATAAGTATAAGCACACATAAATTTTTAATTTTAATTGTGAAAACTTAACAAATTATAAGTTATAATTGTGATTTATATATATATATATATATATATATATATATATTATAAAGTAAAATTTTCGTTATTATTTGGGTCGTACCCTAAAAAAAATTATTAATTTTTTTAAATAGTTAAACATTTATAACTTAATTTAATATTATAATATTGAAACCATAATTCAGTAGCTATATAACTATGTGACGCGTGTGAAATGCAATTTAAAATTTTTCTAGGTAAAACTCAAAAATAGCTCCTCATGTTATATACTCCCTCATTTCACAATAAGTTAATTGTTAATTTTGACACATATATTAAGAAAAAAATAAAAACATAAATTTATAATAAAAATATAAATTTATCATATTTTTTCATTTTTAACCTCTTTAAAAAAATAAAGATACATAATATATTACTTTCAATGCATATTTAATGAAGAATAAATTTAAAGAAAAATTTCAACATCTAACTTAAATTGTGTATCATTCACTTATTTTAAAACATAAAAAATACTCTAACAATTCACTCGTTAACGGATGGAGTATTACGCAACCATTTTAGTGTGATAAAAGGATACAGATGGCAGTATCCAACTGATCCGCTTAATTTTCCATCTCCATTCTCCACGTAGTAGCGTACCACAATTTATGTTCCCAATTTTCTCCTACTAGCACGTCCTGACAGACCACAGTAGACCAGGTCAATACACTGTTCATTTACCCCACTCCTCTCTCCGTCTTATGGTTGAGAAGTTTGAGTCCAACTGAAGTTTGTTTGGTTTTCGGAGATGCAATCTCATCTGCAAGCTAAGTAACTGTGTTTGTTGCAGAGTTTTTTTTTTTCAATAAAAACATATGACTGATCAGACGAGAGGACAATCGGGTAACGACCTACTTATGCCGTTCCGGGTTATCTTCCCAAAGGATAAGAAGTGTGATCGCTTTACGACATCCTTAAAGGTTGTTTCGCTGTTCCTTTTCCTTGTTTCCATATCCTTGGTTCTTTACTCGTCATTTGTTAGACATGACTTATGGTTTCGCTCCGAGACGAGTAAATGCTTCAACCCGGCCGCTTGCGACTACAATTCCGCAGCCACCCATGATTCTCTATCGCCAACCAACATCTCGCATATCGTCTTCGGAGTAGGCGGGTCAGCTCGGACCTGGAAGGACCGGAAACACTATTCGCAGCTCTGGTGGAAACCAAACATCACTCGCGGGTTCGTTTGGCTCGACGAAGAACCGGACACGAATTCAACATGGCCAGATGCTTCGCCGCCTTACCGAGTTTCATCTGACTGGAAGAAATTCAAGTTCACGAGCTCGCAGTCTGCAGTCAGAATCTCCCGGGTGATTGTGGACTCATTCCAGGTCGGGTTACCAAACGCGAGGTGGTTCGTGATGGGAGATGATGATACCGTTTTTTTTACGGACAACTTAGTCACAGTGTTAGCAAAGTACGACCACCGGCAGATGTACTACATTGGGGGGAACTCGGAGAGCGTGGAACAGGATGTGATGCACGCCTACGACATGGCGTTCGGCGGCGGGGGTTTTGCCATTAGCTACCCGCTAGCGGCGGAGCTAGTGCGGATAATGGATGGGTGCCTCAGCCGGTATTTCAACTTCTACGGGTCGGATCAGCGAGTGTGGGCCTGTGTGGGCGAGCTAGGCATCTCCCTTACAAGAGAACGTGGGTTCCACCAGGTATTTTATGTTGGCCATTTAAATTTTTTATTCTTTTTCAGTTTTTCTGTTTCCATTTTGCTACTATAAGGGTTTGATGGATACTCTCGGTTCATTAACGTGTGTTAGATAAATTATTATAAATTAAAATGGAAAACGTAGGGAGTGAACTCGCTTGTTTAAGAAATATTTTTCGGAAATGGTATATTTTGAAAATAGTAATTAATGATTACTTTTCCGATAGATTTTTGGAAGTATGCGGGTGGGGCAGGTCTAAGGTGGTTGACGGATTTATTTAACGACATTTTCAAGACGACGAGAATGTCTGAGGCTTAGAGATGGAGTACAATGATTTCGCTTTGTTAAAACAAGGATGACATTCAGAGTTGCAATAACTATAGGGGGTATTAAGTTGTTGAGTTACATTATGAAGATTTGGGAGAGAGTGATTGAGCGGAGATTGAGGAGGATTGTATCTGTTTCGAAGAATCAGTTTGCATTTATGCATGGTAGCTCGACGACAGAGGCAATCCATTTGGTGAGGAGATTGGTGGAGCAGTATAGAGAAAGGAAGAGGGACTTACACTTGGTGTTCATCGACCTAAAAAAAACGTATAATTAAAGTCCCGAGGGAGGTTCTTTGGAGGTACTTGGAGGTGAGAGGGGTCCCAGTGGCGAATATCGGAGTTATTAAGGACATGTACGATGGAGGAAAGATCAGGGTGAGGACGGCAGGAGGAGACTCAGACCACTTTCCGGTCGAGACAGGATTGCATCAGGGATCGGCTCTTAGTTTGTTCCTATATGCGTTGGCGATGGACGTGTTGACGTGGAGTATTTAAAGCGAGGTGCCTTGTTGTATGCTATTTGCGGATAATGTAGTGCTGATTGAGGAGACGCGGAGCGGCGTGAACGACAAATCGGGGGTTTGGAGGCAAACCCTTGAGTCGAAGGGGTTCAGGTTGAATAGATTCAAGACGGAGTATTTAAAATGCAAGTTTAATGACTTGAGGCAGGAGGACGATGTAGTGGTGAGGTTGGACTCCCAGGATGTTTGTAAGCGGGATATGTTTAAGTATCTTGGGTCTATGATCCAGGGGAATGGTGAGATTGATGAGGATGCCATTAATCGTATTGGAGCAGGTTGGATGAAGTGGAGGCTTGCCTCGGGAGTGTTATGCGATAAGAAAGTGCCCTTAAGCTTAAGGCAAATTCTATAGAGTAACAGTCCGTCCGGCCATGTTGTATGGCGCGGAATGTTGGCCAGTCAAGCACTCCCACATTCAGAAATTGAAGGTGGCGGAAATGAGAATGTTGTGTTGGATGTGT
Organism: Capsicum annuum; assembly: GCF_002878395.1. Lineage (NCBI taxonomy): Eukaryota > Viridiplantae > Streptophyta > Magnoliopsida > Solanales > Solanaceae > Capsicum > Capsicum annuum. Next base: position 100,447,815 of record NC_061116.1, on the reverse strand, counting down.
GGGTTTACTAGAGAGGACAGAGTTAGGAATGAGATTATCCGGGAGAAGAGACTGGCATCGGTGGAGGACAAGATGCAGGAAGGAAGGTTGAGATGGTTTGGACATGTGATGGAGAGGGATGCGGATGCCTCAGTTTGTAGGTGTGAGAGGCTAGTGTTAGATGGTTTCATGAGGAGTAGAGGTAGGACGAAGAAATACTGGAGGGGGGTGATCAGACATGACATGGAGCAGTTGCAGCTTACTGAGGACATGACCCTAGATAGTAAGGTATGGAGGTCGTGAATAAGGGTAGAAGGCTAGCGAGAGGGTGTGGGTTGTAACTATCCAGCAGGAGAGATCTTGTGTAGCCGAGTTAGTAATTCTAGGATTGTGTTCATAGGTGTCTATGGCTGTGAGTATTTGTTACTTATACGTGGGTGTCCCATTCATAATTTCTCAGTTGTTATTTTCTTATTTCGTGTTGCACTATCTCTCGTATTTTCGTATTGCTCTAATTTATTTTTTATTATTCCTTACGCCTTCTTCTGTTATGTAATCCATCTCCGTGTCTACGATTCTTTATCTTGAGCCGGGGTCTATCGGAAACAGCCTCTCTACTTCTTCGGAAGTAGCAGTATAGACTGCGTATATCTTACCCTCTTCAGACCCTATTTTGTGGGAACACACTGTGTTTGTTGTTGTTGTTTTCGGAAATGATATATTTTGAAAATAGTAATTAATGATTACTTGATGGAAATGTGCATGTAAGACCTTTTTTCAAATATTGTCGAATGTCGTAGAATTATCAAATATACTAAAATAATTATTGAATAGTTCTACGTACAAGTCATTAATTAATTTAAGTTCCAAGTATAAGGTATTACCTTAATTTTTATGCTTGTCTGAGTATTGTATAGATTACGGTTTGAATATTTCAGGTAAAATTAGTGCTCCCAATTGTTAAAAATAAATATTATTAATTTATTTAACAGTTCTGTGATAATTTAAGATTTTCTAACAACCGAGCTAACCTATAACCTGCAATAATAATTATTACTACTTAATTACATTTACCGTTAGGTATATGATATCACTTGACCAATTGCTAATTGGCGCATATTTTATTAACCAGAAAGCTATCACATGGTAATTATTGGAAAGGAAATTAAACTAGTACACAATACGAACTCGAAATTTAAAAACTAGCTAGCTGGTCCATCTAAAAGTTGGTTTCTTCTGTTTTTAATGTTCATTCTGCACCACAGCTATAATGTTCAAAGTGAATAATATATGTGTGTCGTTTATGTTCTCCTAATTAACTTTTGTGTCATGAATATGCACCAATTGCCACTCGGCAGCTCAAATATAATAGATTCTGAGGGTTTCATATTTGATAAAATTGAGTTTGATTTTAATGTTGTTTAATATCCTGTTTTCGACTGTAAATCGACTATTAAATTATTAATGATTAATAATCAATTAAAATTAAATAATATGTTAATGGTTAACATATTTATAAATCGGTAATAATAAGTTGTATCAATAATATTCAAAATCAACTCAATCAATAAACAGCTCTATATGATAGATGATTATAGTTTGTTTGCTCTGTTTTTTCTTTTAAAACAAATAAACAAGTATTGATCATATTTACGCCCTAAGATTTTTAAAATTGAATAGTGTACTAGGTTTTTTGTCGATTTGACCACATTAATTGACACGAAGATGACTAAGTTGAGGTGTTTTAAGTACTTCTGCCGTCTCCAAATACTAGACATGCTTATTAAAAATAAATATTTTATAATATATCACTTTAAAAAATTAAGACATACTTAATTATTTATTTCTACATTTACTCTTTGTCATAAATATGAAAGATGCTAGTTCATATATAACGCAAAGGAGAGAATTATTAAATAGAGATAAATAATCAATGAGTGTAATTTGATCGAATTAACTTTTACTTAATATTTTCTTTAAGAGACGTGAATTAAAAAAGTGACGTATTTAAAAACGGAGAAAATAATTGTGAATCTAAGGAATTATTTGGTAGCCTATATAAGAATAATACAAAATATGATGTATTAGCAATGTTTGCATTAATATAATTGCATTTATTATACTTAAATTATTTTTTATACAATGTTTGATTTAATGTGTTAAAAATAATTTTCATTGAATATTTTAAAGGCAAAATGACCTTCTGGACCCCTATACTATGTCAGTTTTATAAGTTGGACACTTCTACTTATATGTTGGTCATCTAGACCCATGAACCCACTAAAAGCAACATTTTAAACCCTTTTTTGGTGAGTGTAACACACTCTCCTCTACATCAGCTGTCATGTCAGCTGCCACGTCTGACACGACTGACACGTCTGCCACGTCATTTAAAAAAAAAATTACATTTAATCCAAGTCATTTTTAAAATGCTACATAACAAATTAAATATTAAAATTAATTTAATTAAATAAGAAAAATTTATAAATTGTAAAAGAATTTGAATAATCAACTTTTTATTTTTGCTCACAAATTAAACATCAAATCCATTCCAAATAATTAAAATTCTTCTCCAACTAATTTAAATTTTTAACTATAAATTCATGCATACAAACATAATAAATTTTTTATTTTTAAATTTGAATATTTTTAACAAATTCACAAAGTTTAATTTTTTTAAGCGAAATTCATATTTTTTTTCAATATTCACTATCACTCACTTTCAATTTAAATTTTAATTTTAATCCCCAAAAAAATAAAAAGATTTCAAATTTAAATTTAAATTAAAAAATGAAAGAAATTGAATTGAGAGGGAAAATTAAAATTAAAAAAAAAAGTGAGCGTGTGTGTGAGAGGGAGAGAGCTGGAAGTGTGTTTGGGTGGGGTGTGGGAGCTGGAAGGGGCTGGGGTGGGGTGGGGATGGGGCTGCGAGGGCCATGGGGGTTGTCGGTGGGGTGGGGTTGGGTGGGATGGGAACGGGATGGGTAGGGTGGGGGGCTGGGGAAAGGGGAGGGGTTATGTGGGGCTGGGTAGGCTGTGGACGGGCTGGGGTGGAGGGATAGAGGAGAGGGGTGGGTGAGGTGGGATGGGCTGGGGTAGGGGTGGGGGTGGGGGAGGTTGGGTGGGGCGGGGAGGGGGAGGGGTGGGAATTTTTTTTTAAATTTATTATTTTTATATTTTTAAAAATATTTTTAAATTAAAAATGATGGAGGAAAAAAAGAAGGGGTTGGGGGTATGGGGGTGGGGACGGGCTGGGGTGGTGTGCGGAGGGAAAAAATATATTTTTTAAAATTTTTGAAAATATTTTTTAAATAATTTTTTGATTTTTAAAAATATTTTTGAATTAAAAAAGATGAAGGGAAAAAAAGGATCCTTTGTTAATTTTTTTTTAAATTATAAAAATATTTTTAATTTTACAAAAAAAAATTAAAATATCTTTATATTAAAAAAAGATGGAGGAAAAAAAAGGATCCTTTTTTAATGTTTTTTTTAAATTATAAAGACATTTTTATTTAAAAAAAATTAAAAATATTTTTAAATTATTTTAAAAATATTTTAAAAGTTTTTTAAAATTTTTAAAAATATTTTTATATTTTTTAAATTTATTTTTTAATTACTTTAATGTTAAATTGGCCAAAAAATGATCCCCACTCGCACCCCAGGCGAGTGGGTACACTCTCCTTTTCCTAGTCAGCATGACCTTGCCACATAGGCAAGGTCAACGGTCAAAGGGAGCAAAATGTTTCCTTTTGAATGGTTTAAGGGTCCAGATGACAAACATGTAAGTAGAAGTGTCCAACTTACAAAACCGACATAGTATAGGGGTTCAGAAGGTCATTTTGCCTCTTTTAAATTAAAAAAATTATGTATAAAAGTACCATCCACAAATATAATGAAAAAATGTGCAAAAAATTTAAAGCTTCGGTGCGGTATACGGTATTTCGATATTTATTGTATAAAAATATCAAATACCGCATCAAATACCATAATAATTTAAAGCTCCTACCAAATATTCATACGACGATATAAAAAAATTGATTCAGTATGATATTCGGTATATATCATACCATGTCCACCTTGAAATTATTAAAAATTTTATTTTTTATTAAAAGTTAGCTTGAATTTTTTCTTTTAGTTAAAGTGGTTGTTGATTTAAAATGAAAGGTGTTTTAATTAGATAGTTATCTAACACCTAGCAAAAAGAAATTAATTATAAAAATTCAAGTGAAATGATCTTATTTAATAACAAGAATAAAAATGAAAATAAAAATATGTAATAAAAAATATTTTTAGTTATCATATATAGTAATTTATTTCATTAAAAAATTAAAATATCAAAAAAAGTTCGTGTAAGAACTACCAAATCTCAAGATCCTCTCTTATATAAGTATAACTCATGACAATCGCGTCGAAATGCATTCAACGACTCTACCCCTCATATATGCTATATTATATAATATAATATTAATATATATAACCAATTTAAATGTATGTACTAATAATCAATTTCAAAGAGACAGGATTAAAGTAGAGTCAATGTGTAGGCATGTAGCACGTGGCTGAAGAGCCACAAATCTAGAGAAGTTGCCCGCTCCTCTTTTTGTTGTTTTGCTTACGTATAAATAATTAAACTGAAATGGTACAAGTATAAACAGTAAGTTACAATAGCCTTTAAGCATGAAAATCGTGAAAATTCGAAAATGCCCTTTATTGGAAAGCAGGCATATTGACCACATCGTGCATGCTCGAGCTGCTCTATTGTCACTTTTTTTTATTTTATAATTATTATAATATATGTTATATTTATTTTATTATATATTTTTATTATTATTATAGAGAAGAGTGAGTTGGAGAACATCAACGATATATTTGTTATTTTACATCTAACTAGTAGAATTATTTTCTCAGTAGTAATATCAATAAAGAGCTTATCTGTCTATACTTTTTAAGTGAATCCATTATGTGGCTAACAATATTTTTACTTCTAAGTTTCAACTTATTTAACCATATTATTTACGATGTAATATTTTAAATAAACTCAAATTTAGAATTTGAATCTCCTTTCCTGAAATATTAGATTAGTTATATGAAATTAATTTTTTTTTTTGTGGTAAATATTAATTTTTTATTCTTATATTTATTTTCTTATATTTTAAACTTTTAAAATGAAATTTGACTCCGTCAAGAATTTAAGTACTTCAATCTTTTAATATTTTAGTTTTTTACTGAAAAAATACTATTACGCATGAATTTGGTGGGTTAAAATTTAAAGTGATTAACCTATTTAAAGATATTTTTTTTGTGCATTATCAAATAATTTTAAAAAAATGTCATTAGATTAATCTATAAATGTTTTACTAGAAATGAAAAAGAATTACATATATAATATTCATATAAGGTTTCGAACGCACAGTTTTTATATTCACTTATGAATTTTAGGTGTAATCACAATTGATGTGCATGTTAACTCGCAAAACAGATATTCAAAAGGTAATTTTTTTAAAAAAAATAAAGTACATAATTAAAATGTTCAGTGTAAAGAACTTTTACTATATTATATAAATATATTTATATGTAAGTTTTCTTATGAATGGAGATTTGTAAGCATAAAAATAAGATATAATACTCCGTTCATATATTTTTATTTGCTTCATTTCAGTTGTGTTTATATTCCTAAATATTTGCTTCTTTAATATTTCACAAAAATAGTTTGAACAAAATCTTCCTATTATGTTCTTGTTTAATAAATGTAATCATTATTAATTTGAAATAGAGGAATTTAATTAGGGAACTGACAGTGTCCAAGCGCACATGCAAGTGAACGTGGTCTACCAAGTAATATAGTGGCCTTCAAGAAAGCCGAGTTATCGATCCCACAGAGACTAGATTTGGCAACGATTTGATTTCAGTTCACAATTTAGATTCACTTGATGCGAGAGTAACCAAAAGAGAGAATTGAGTTTGTATATTGCAAGTAAATTAAATAATGCGTAAAGTAAAGATCTTGTAATAATCAATAGGAGAAAACCCAGCGTTGAAGCACTCTGAACAATCATATTATGCTATTGGATTTCATTCGTTAACTTTCTTATCTTGGTTGTTGATTCGTAGGGTTGATTGCGCGATTATGGTTTCCCAACCTCTAATCTCTTACCTAAGTTGAACCTTACACCTACATCGTCGAGCGGAGATGTAATAATTCACTTAAGTTTTCAACAAATATCATCCTACATATGAATCAAGTAAAGTATCTAAGTACATCTCTGTCCTAAATAGTAATTCAAGTTTCTTATTTTATAAAGATTCAAGAACCATACTCTGCTTATTCTCATGTTCTATCGCCCTATTCCATCTCCCAAGTTCACAAGGTTAACAATGGATGTATTCTAAGGGTCGCGAATCCTTAAAATAGTTAAAACGCGAAAAAACAAACAACCAATATTGATAAACAAAGAAAACAAACTTAATCCATAGCAATAATAATCATGTTCTTGGCTTCAACCCTGGAAAGGGAGTTTTTAGCCACTCATAGCCATAATCAACATCCAATTAATTGTATGAATGATTAAAACCATAAAATAAAGCTAAGTTAAAGCAATAAAAACCTAAAAAGAAGTTTTTGTTGCCTCCAATGTTGTTCCAAGTGATCTAGGGGTTCAAAGATATCCCAAAACGTGTTTTAAGACGTTATATTTATAGTATATAAGTCATAACGTCACTTGGATTAGGTTTCCATGTCGTTTTCCTTCAGTTCGACACTTTTCTCCCGATTTTAGTCATTGACGCGCCACAGTGTCAAATGGCATCCTGGGCACAACTGGGCACTTAACTCCCGATTTAGGTCATTGGCGCTAAGCGGTGCAATTGCGTTGAGACACCGTTTTAGGACAATTTCGAATTGGGACAGCTCCGTGACGTGGTGTTTCACCATTTTGGGCCCCTTCTGAATCCAATGGCATGCAGCACGTGCCCAATGGCCAAACATATACACCACACGCGCTCAAAACTTTCCAGGGGTCCAAATTGGTGTCTAGCTTGTATCTTGTGCTTCCGTAGTCATTTTCGAGCCCTTTTAAGTTGTTTCCACTTGGTTTAAAGTTTGTATATCCTTCATATAACATTATAACCCATTTATCAAGCATCCTATAGAATTAAACACAACAATTTATAGCTCAAAACAACACAAAATCCTCAACGATGAACTAGAAACACGAGCTAAGCATAGGCTAAATTCACATTGAGCTTTAACTCATTGTTTTGAGTCTTTTCTTGATTCAATTGACCCTTGAACATTATAACTAAGTTGTTTTACATATAAATACATAATAAAAACCTTAAGAACTCATTAAAACACATTAGAACTCAACCCAATAGACTAGAAAAACACCTAGCTCAAGCTAGTTACACTAGTTTTCTCGGTTGAACTGTAAATGCTCAAATTGAATCAAAACTAATGTGAAACCACCATTAAACATTGTAAACACGTACTTGGACACATAAATGCTCATTTATATCAATATAAACACGTATAGCATAAGAATCATCCTCAAAATAAGGCTAAAAAGGCTAGAATAGTAACGCTAGCATACATAAATACATCCAACATCACCACCCCACACTTAAAGCTTTGTTCATCCTCGAACAACTCTTAACTATAAACACCATGAGCTGAAGAGACTCCACACTTCTACTATATGTAAGAAATTCAAGCTAGCACTACAATGATTACACGGAATACAAGTTTACAACACTAAGCATATTATACACACTTGAAAGCTCAAGAATCCTACTTCCAAAACATCCTAACCTCAAGAATAAACTCCACAAGTAGCAAACTCATGTATATCGTTCGATCAAGGACATCATACAAATCACTCACATTCATCAAACATGTGCCCCTCACAACAAGAGAGTTACTCATAATTTTTTCCTTAAAAAGATTGAAGTACATTAAATGATCAGTGTAAAGAATTTTAACTATATTATATAAATATATTGATATGTAAGTTTTCATAAAAATTGAGATTTGTAATCTTAAAAATAAAATTTATAATACTTCATTCATTCTTTTTTATTTGTTTCGTTTGAATTGTGTTTGTATTCCTAAATATTTGCCCCCTTAATCTTTGAAGAATAGTTTGAACAAAATCTTTCTATTATATTCTTCTTCAATAAATGTAATCATTATTGATTTGAAAAGAGGCATAAATTTTAATTAGGTGTATATTAGTCAAATTATTTTTAATTTTATAGAAGTAAAAGATTTAGGTGTGTGTCTAACCTAAATAAAGCAAATAAAAAGAAATAAAGAGAGTACGATATAATAGATAAATTAATCTACATGTAAAATAACTTTAAACTAACATTAAATAACATATATTTTTAAATTTTCTAATAAAAATTTTAATTTGTGCTTTATTTTTTTAATAGATAATTTTTAATTATCAATAATGTATCTTTAGTATTTTTATATTATTTCATTATATATATATATATATATATATATATATATATATATAT